>NC_137054.1:72272242-72354742 GCF_032717465.1 Coenobita brevimanus
GGAATACGCGTTTGTGTGCGCCATTCCAGCCCTGCCCTCTGCCCCATTCCAGCCGCGTTCCAGCTCCTCCTCCTGCCGTATTCCAGCCCCGTTCCAGCTTCTCTTTCTGTCCCATTCCACCCCTTCCCCCTGTCCCATTCCAGCCCTTCCCTCTGCTCCATTCCAGCTCTTCCCCCGACCCATTCCAGCCCTTTCCCCTGCCGCATTCTAGTCCCATTCCAGCCTCTCCCCGTGCCCCATCCCTGCCCTTCCTCTTGCCCCATTTCAGTCCTTCCTCTGCCCCATTCCTGCCCTTCCCCCTGCCCCATTCCAGTCGCATTCCAGCCCTTCCGTCTACCCCACTCCACCCCTTCCTCCTGCTCCATTCCAGCCCTTCCTCCTACTCCTTGCCAACCCTTCTTTATTTACATCTAACCTCACTTGACTTTGCTCTACTTTTAATTCATTTGACCTGAATCGACCTATCTCGGCCAAATCTGCCCTGACCGCACACGACGCGACCCCAGTCTGACCTAAACTAAACTGACCTGAGATAACCTAACCTACCTGAACTGATATAACCTACCTACCTGTCCTAATCGTGACCTTCCTAAATAAGAAGGAGTGTCGAAGTGACCACAGTTCAGATATTTCGGGGGCCAGTTGAGGCGCAGCCGAGGTAAGCCAAAGGTCATTGTGGAATTGCTACCAGATTGATAAGTGATCCTACAACACCACTCTGCAATGCCCCCACCACCACTCTGCATTGCTTTCCCCCCCTTCTAAGCCACACGCAATATGATCCTGCAACAGCACTATTCAGTGCTCTCACCTGCTCCTTCCTAAACCCCACGGTACTCAGTGATCCTGCAACACCACTTTGCAATGCTCTCACCACCTCCCTCCCAAACCACGCGGTACATCAGTAATCCTGCAACACATCTCTGCATTTCACCCTCACCACCTCCCTCCTAAACCCCATCCTACATAAGTCCTCCTGCAACACCACTCTGCAATCCTCTCACCTCCTCTCCATGTGAGTCATCGTGCAACACAACTCTGCAATTAACCCTCACCATCTCTCTCCTAAAACACACACGCTACAGCCACGTCCGCATGTGTCCCGCCTTGTTCTAAGTGGTCTGACAATTTGACCATTTTGTTTCATGTTTTATCTGTGTTTCGTGTTTTTATCTTTCATGTTTTTATCTGTGTTTCATGTTTCTTGTGTCATGTTTTGTCTACTTCATGTTTATCTGTTTCATGTATTTTTTCTGTTTCGTGTTTGTGTGTTTGGCGTTTTGTTTCGTATTTCTGTTTTATGTTTTATTATTCATGTTTTATTTGTCAAGTTTTATCTGTTTCTTGTTTTATGTTCATGTTTTTATCTGTTTTATGTTTTATCTGTTTTGTTTTATGTTTCATGTTTTATGTCGTGTTTACCTTTGTTTCATATTTTTATCTGTTTTATGTTTTTTTTCTGCTTCATGTTTTTATGTGTTCATGTTTTAATCCGTGCATCAAGTTTCATTTAGTTCATGTTTTATCTGTTTCATGTTTTATCTGTAAGCGTTGTTCTTTGTCCTTTGGTGTGCAGCTGGAAGAACAAGAGCTTGATACATAGGCCGGTCAGACTCGTAGGCAAAGTTTGTTTCTCCTCTGCCCCTCTCCATCCAGCATTACAAACACTTACGATCCATACCCTGTCGTAACTCCGATTTTGATTTGCAGGAAGGATAAGGACTTGAGTCTTCCTGCGTCTCCCGTTCTAACTTCATCAATAAATCTTAGTTACGAGACGAAAATTACTCCAGGTTATAACTGCCTTTCTACAGGATGATCAGGGAAAGGAGGGCAAATTTCTTCCCTTGCCTAGTTCTTCCTGTAAAATCATATCCAAATTGGGACGGGGAATGGATGGGAATTTTATTTGTGAATCCCGCCTCTGGATATAAATGGTTTCTTATCGTATTCTAGGGGACAATCGGGACCTAGCAAAAATTCGGTCTAAATAACTCTCGTACATTAATTCTGAGTCTCCAGCCCACCCTCCCACCCTCCTCCGCCCCCGCCCGTCCCCGGCCCGCCCACTCTCCATGGCCCAATACCTTCTTAAGTGTATTTATAAGTAGCGTCTAAAACTATCTTTACTTTTATCTCTACCCTTTTAGCCACGAACACTTAATAATCAGGCCAGAGGGAACGTTAAAGTAAATAATAAGATCAGACATGGTAACTCTCGATAAAAATTAGTTACCAAGGAGATTAATATTTTTTTGAGAGATGGTCAGCACATACATGGTCGGAACAGCTCTTGTTCTCTCTCTCTCTCTCTCTCTCTCTCTCTCTCTCTTGATGGGGAGTTTTCAGCTGTATTCTTTAATGTCTTCCTTACACAAACGTCTTTATCTTCCCACTCCCCTTCTCCTCTTTCTCCCCTTCCCGCTCCTACTCCCCCTCCCCATGTTCTGTTCCCTCTCCCCTTCCTCTCACCCTCCCTCCTCTCCCCTTCTCCCCTCCGCCTTCCCAACCTCCTGTTCTCCATCTTCTCTCCCCTGCCCTCTTGTTCTCCCTTCCCTTCCCTTTCCCTTTCCCCTTCCCCTTCCCCTTCCCACTGCTCTCTCTCCATGTATGTGTGTTGAGTGGAGATGCCTGATATCCTGCCTATCTTAGCTAGTTGCAGGGTAATGGCGCTGCAATGGCCATCAACATGCAAATTGTGGCCTGCAAGCACTGGGAGACGGCTGGGAGGACGAGCTGGGGAGAGAGGTGGTGGGGGAGGAGGGTGGAGAGGTGGGGAGGAAGGGAGCGTGAGAGGTGAAGATGGGGGGGGGGGTGGAGTGAAAGATGAGGATGGAGAATGGGGAAGGGAGTTGAGGATGGAGAGTGGGGGAGTTAAAGAGATGGGGTGTAAGATGGGTGTAGTGGGTGATGCGGATAGCGAGTGGGGTGTGTGAAAGAAGTGAGGATGGGGAGGGGAGAGGTGGGGAGTTGGGGGTGTGAGAGATGAACATCAGGAGAGAGAGAGAGAGAGAGAGAGAGAGAGAGGGGGGGGGAGGGGGGAAAGTGATTGAGAAGGGAATGTGTTTGTTTATGAGAGGTAGCGATGAGAAGGATATGTGTGTGTGTGTGTGTGTGTGTGTGTGTGTGTGTGTGTGTGTGTGTGTGTGTGTGTCATCTCTTGTTCACAGTGATTGCTTACACGGAATTTAGTTCACATAAAAATACCAATTTAATTTCTTACCTGTCGCACCTTCTCCATCGCCTATCACTCACTACACCTATCCCCTGCCCCATTCATCATCGCTCAATACACACACACACACACACACACACACACACACACACACACACACACACACACACACACACACACACACACACACACACACGTTCGTACATCTCCAGCACAGGAAAGGGGTAATTTAGGATACCACTCTCCCTCCCAGATATTTCGTTCCTGCAGCAGACCCTTATGGACCATTAGTTACAGTTAACCATGTAGGTCCTGTGTGTGTGTGTGTGTGTGTGTGTGTGTGTGTGTGTGTGTGTGTGTGTGAGAGAGAGAGAGAGAGAGAGAGACGTCCAAAATATCCCACCCTTCCTCTCGTGTGGCCAGGCCTCTTACGTCATATATTACACTCTAATTGGCCATTACCTCTAGCGTCAGTCCTCTCTCTCTCTCTCTCTCTCTCTCTCTCGTCGCATGTGTTGTTGTGTGTCGTCCTCTCCACCAACACATACACTGGCTTTAGGGATATTGATTTGGTGTGTGTGTGTGTGTGTGTGTGTGTGTGTGTGTGTGTGTGTGTGTGTGTGTGTGTGTGTGTGTGTGTGTGCGCGCGTGTGCGTGTGCGCGTGTGCGTGTGCGTGCGTGCGTGCATTTTGAGGTAGTAGACGAGAAGAGAAACGGAAAAGAGTTTACGATTCTTACCGCACATATTTATTCCAGGAAAAAAACAAAACAGAGATTCTGCCCCAAGTTACACGGGCCATCAAAGGCTAAGCAGGACTTATTCGGGACCCATAAAGCCCTATACAAGAACCAGTCACGATTTATTTAGGTTTAATATCCTGGTGGCGTGTGTGAGGGGTGTTGTGGTGGGGGGGTTGCGTGCCTACCTCCCCTTTACCCCAGCCTAATTTAGTGGTGGGGGTGGATGGGGGCGGGGTCATTATTGTGTCACCCCGCGTCTCATCCTGCTCTTTATGCTGCCCTTGTTTGCCCTCAGTCCTCCCTGCCCAACCTGACCCGACCTCACCTAACCTAACCCAGTGATAAGCCAGACTTCTTTGCCTTACCTTACCTAATCTAAACCAACCTAACTCTATCGTAGTTGTACCTAACCTAACCAAACCTAGGTAAGTCTAACCTGTCCCTGACCCAAAGTAACCTGACCAAATTAGTTGTACAGGCGGCTGGGAGCAAGGCTAAAATTGAGTCACCCACTGGCTCATCCTGTTCTTCATGTCTTTCGTAGTTTCCCTCCTCCACCAACCACCATCTGTTTCATGAACGGATTTTTGTCCCACCTGGTCGTTTTAGAAGGCCATTGCCAGCCTTCAAGGTGGTGATGTGGATTGATAACAGATAATAAGAGCTGAGTTGCGATAGATAAATGCAACACGATAATGTCTGTTTTTTTTAGTATTCTTGGTATCTACAGACGATTTTATTCAGCCTGGGGGAGACGTTACGAATTGGAGGGGTTACATGAGGTCATTCCAAGGTCAAATAACACACACACACACACACACACACACACACACACACACACACACACACACACACACACACACACACACACGGTCATTTTAGTGATAAGATTAGCGGCATTCCATTCACCTTTCTATTCACCACTTCCTTTCATTTCTTCATTCTCTTCTCCCTTCCTCCAGCCTCAAACTTTCTTACATTCACTGTATATACGTTTTCACTTAAATTATGAAATGTAACCAGATAGTTGAATTTAATCCTGAAAGTTCAAGATGGAGTAATGAAGTCCTTTTTATCATACAGTATTTATAGCATATTATTTTCCTGTGTCTGTTCTCCTCCCGCCTTCACCTTACTCTTTGCTATCACGATTCTACACTTTTCCTTTATTGAGTTTCTGGTTTAGGCTGCAACACCTGCAACACAAGTATTCAGAGTTGCAAGTGTGTGTGTGTGTGTGTGTGTGTGTGTGTGTGTGGGGTCACTGATTTAGGTCACTTTCTATGAGTGGTGGTTGTGGAGGTCAGAGAGAGAGAGAGAGAGAGAGAGAGAGAGAGAGAGAGAGAGAGAGAGTTAAAGTTGAAGGGGCTTGTATTTTTTAATTGAGCTGGTAAAATCCTACTTAGTTTTCACGGCTTTTTACACTTTTTCTTTCACCATTTCTTCCTCTCGTAGTTTTTGTGGGACAGTTTTTTTTATTATTATTAATTTGCCTGTATTAATGTGAAACTGACGGCTCATATATGCTCTTGGGGCTCTGTGGTTGAGATATGAGCTTAGTGTGACCAGTTGACAGTGGTTAAAATGAGAAACACGATTGAGGTGAGTGATTTGGGCTTACACTCTCTCTCTCTCTCTCTCTCTCTCTCTCTCTCTCTCTCTCTCAGCTTCTAAAATTTGTAGGCATACGATTTTCTCACGATCAATATTTTCTTCACTGACGCCTCTCTTCAGTTGAACCTGCCCTACATTGCCGTCTCTCCATCTTGAATGCCGAGTTTTAGCAATAGATTAACACTAGAATATGATGATTGTCACGAAGAAGTGCTATGGGAAGGAGGCCGAGCTGTGATATAATCTTTTTCCGACACTGAGCGACGTGAAATGAGCTGCGAAAGGACGAAAATTTGGGCCAAGTTAAGGTGAAAGTCTTATTCGCCATACATATCCTTCGTTGATTATCCTTCATCTTTTTTTTTTAATTTCGTGTTTTCATTCCCAGCAGTGGCCCTTAAACCCCGTCAATCAGTGACTTAGTTTATCTTTATTAACACTTTAGGTATGATAAAAATTTCCTTGCTGGATAAAAATATTATGTTTCGAAAATAAATGTTAAAAATATCTAATCTGATTCAAAGGTTTAATATTATTACATTCCTCCTATTCCCTTCACACTCCTCCTTTCTTTATACTTCTCTCACCTTTACTCCTTTTCCCCCTCCTTCCCTCTCTCCCTGACCCTCAATTCCTCTCCCCTTCACCCTCTGTTCCTCTCTCCTTCACCCTCAATTTTTCTCTCCTTCACTCTCAGTTCCTCTCTCCGTCACCCTCTGTTCCTCACTCATTACACACCACTCATCTTTTCACCCCTCCTCTCCTCCACACTCTTCTCTCACGTATACGCCTCCTCTCTCCTTCACACTCCTCTCATTTACACTGCTTTTTCCCTCGGGTCGTCCTCTGCATCCAAGCTTTTCTTAGTAGTTGGGATGCAGCGTCTTTTAGCTTACACACTTCAGCAGCCGCACCAATCACTCTCTCACTGCCTTCCCGAGCCTCGCCCCCGCACCTCTTTCACGCCTCACGCACTCCACGCACCTCTTTTACGCCTGACGCACTCCACACACCTCGCCTTTCAAAACACATGTCCTTATCTAGCGACTTTGGCCTTGGGGTTTCTTCCTTCATTGCGCTTTCTCCCTCCTCTACCTCCCTCGCTTTCTTCCGCATTTCTCTCTCTCTCTCTCTCTCTCTCTCTCTCTCTCTCTCTCTCTCTCTCTCAGGACCCACATGGCCACCTGTAACTAATAATCCATAAGGGTGTACTTTTGGAACGGAATTTCTGTAATAATGATAATAATAATAATAATAATAATAATAATAATAATAATAATAATAATAATAAATAATAATAATAATAATAATAATAATAATGAACTTCCCCCAGACCTCTGTGAAGACGTGGAGTGCCCTGAGCGAATAGTAATAATAATAATAATAATAATAATAATAATAATAATAATACCCCTTCCCCCAGACCCCTGCGAGGACGTGGAGTGCCCTGAGCGTCAAATCTGCCTGCTGGACAGTAAGAGAGAGCCCGTCTGCCGATGTAACGACGTCTGCGCAAAGGAATTCGTCCCCGTCTGCGCCTCCGACGGGAAAACCTACACGTGAGTCTGCTTAGGCGGGGGGATTACTGGAGGGGATTACTGGCTGTGGTTTTGTCTCTAGTAGGAGTGGTGTGGGATTTATGATACGGAGTTCCTTTGCTGTGAGTAGGATTTTTTTCTTTTTAGACTTCACCAGTACTATCACCAGCCATACCAGTCACCATCACCATCCATTACAGTCACCATCCATCACCTCCATCACAGTCACCACCACCACCTTCATCATACATCACTGCCATCACCATCACCACCATCACCATCACCATCATCACCACCACCATCACCACCGTTACACGTCTGCGCCAAAGATTTCCTTCCACTTCTTCGGGAATACACAATCGATACAGTTTGATGCACCAGTCCTGTATGAGACAACCCTAGCATGTATTCAATATGGACGGTGGCTATGAGCGCGGAAGTGGTGACATGTGGAGGTGTTTAATGCGTTGGAGGACTACTGGGCCACAGGGAACGGGTTATTAAGCCTATTCCCAGAGTCAGACACATTAAAAAAAAATCGTTGTCACTACCATCACCATCATCATCATCATCATCATCATCATCATCATCATCATCATCATCGATCACCTGGTGGGAGTAAATCTGTCGACAGTAAATCCTACACATTAATCCCATATAGAGCAGTGTAATCCCATCCAATAAATCCCTGTGAGACATTCACTTCTCTTAACCAAGGCCTCCTTCCGCCCCGCCAGGAACGAGTGTGTGATGAAGGTGGAGGCGTGCAAGGCCAGGAAGACGCTCTCCATTATTTTTCACGGAAGCTGTAGTGCCGGTATGTAATTTATTCTGTCTATCTGTCTATCTATCTATCTATCTATCTATAGCCAGACGCCCGAATACCGTAAGGGGTGACCACAAACAAATCGCCTCCATGTCGCCCTGTCCCCTGCCATTTCGATGCCTTTCCCCCCCAGCTTATACCTCCCTCATATGCTTATACCTCTCCACTCCATCCCTCCATCTCATCCTCGGTCTCCCCCTCCCTTTCCCCTCCCCTCTACCTGACTCACATACATTCTCCTCGTTGTGTATTTATGTACTAACTGGATGCAGAGGGCTGTTTTTTCGAGAGATGATTATTGTTTTTTTTTGCATGTTTTCCTTAAGTTTATTTTATTTTCAGGACAGTAATTTTATTGTGTATTTTTTACCTAAAAGATTTTACATGTACTGCATACGAGAGAATATTAATGGTACCTATTGTTAAAAATAAGTTGATGAGAGAGAGGTGTTAAGGAGCTTCTGTAGGGGATGAGATTGCGGGTGTTTTGAGAGAGAGAGAGAGAGAGAGAGAGAGAGTTGGACGAAAATCTGGGCCAAGTTAAGGTGGAAGAACAATAAATCATGCATGCAATTAAAACCATAACTTTTCTTTCCGGTGTTTCCTCGTTGACCTAACTTCCCAAATTACCAGCCCTCTTGGTTTTGTTTCTTCCCTCCCTCCCGCAGGCTCGGATTATCAAGTTGAGCTAAAAGTTTGTGAGGAGTTGTCTAGGATTTTAGGAGCTTCGTGAGAGCAGGGGAAGGTATGACGTGTGTGTGTAATCAGCGATGTGAGATGAAGTTGGGTGCCCTGATGCTGACCCCCCCATCCCCTCTCCCTCCACGATCATCACCCCCCCCCTTCTCCCTCCACGATCATCACCCCCCCTTTTTCATTTCCTCCTCATTCCTCTGTCCCTTCATCTCCACCCCCCATCCAACCCCTAATCCCTGCCCTACACCATCCATTTCAGCCTCTCATTCCTTCATGCCTACCCGTTACTCTCTCTTCCCATCTCCTCTCCTAACCTCTCGTCCCTTCACCCCTACCCCCTCCCCCCTACCTCACTCTTCCCACTCCTACCTCAACCCCTGCTTCCCCACCCACACCAACACATCCTTCTTCCCATCTCCACCCCAGTTTTCTCACCTCCCCTCCTCTTTCACCCCCACTCACTCACCTGAATCTCTACCCTTCACCTCAATCCCTCATCTTCCCTCCTCTCTCACCTCCACCCTCACACCTTTACCCCTACTCCTAACCTCCCCAGTCCACCCCACCCCCAACCTCCCCAGTCAACCTCACCCCCAACACCACGAACCTCCAGAGTCACTTAGAATGCGACCCTCTGCCTCAGCCCTCTTCCTTGTTCCTGGCCTGCCCCCTCTTCATATCTTTTGTTCAGGAGCAGATTTCTGTCGATGAGCTAGTTCTTAAAATACGTCATACTTGAACATTATTTCTCATTTCATGGTCTTGAGTAACAACAGAAATTTTAAAGATATGATGTTAATGTTGTTTTTACTGGCTGGCTTTATTGTTTTATTTCTTTCCCTTCGTGCATGATATGGTGATTGGATTCGTGTGTGTGTGTGTGTGTTTTCCTGTGTACATGCCCTGATTTCCTGCTCGTGCTTGACCAGGGCTGAACCCTTGCGAACCCATGTCGTGCCTGCCGGGAGAGGAGTGCAACATCGACCTCTTCGGGCAGGCGCGGTGCGAGTGTCCCCCACCCTGCGAGCCCGTCATGAGGCCCGTCTGTGGCTCCGACGGCGAGACCTACGAGAACCTGTGTGAGCTGCACCGCTCCGTCTGCGTCAAGCAAGCCGATATCGTGGTCAGCTACGTCGGCGTCTGCGGTAGGTTTAGTTGTAGTGGTTGTAGTTGTAGGTGTTGTTGTAGTTGTAGTTGTAGTAGTTGTTGTTGCGACCCGGTGAATTGAAGGATGAAACTCTCCTCCAGGCCACTATCTTTATTTATTTATTTATTATTGTTAGGATTTTGATGACATGTATTCTAGTAAGGCATTAGAAAGTGCTCCAGGTATTTATGTAATGAAAAGCTTTATATTCAGTTGGATTGGTCTAGTTATATGTCCACATTAATTTTCCCGCTACAGTATATCACATGGACCAGATACACGTGACCGTAACTCCTTCCTAAGCTGGGATGATAAAACATGCATTAAGAAGGATGGCCATTTGATCCCCCTTCCTTCCACAGGCGAGGAGGACCATGAATTCAAGCAAGGTAAATGTACTCTTCCACAGGCGAGGAGGGTCCCTGCGCCGGCCACGTCTGCGAGCACGGGGGCGTGTGCGTGGAGAGGCAGGGGCGTGGCGTGTGTGAGTGTCCCCAGTGCCCCGCCCACCTTGACCCCGTGTGTGGCAGCGACGGCATCTCCTACGACAACGAGTGCCACCTGAGGGCAGAGGCGTGTCGCATCCACCGCAATATCCCCGTCAGATACCGAGGACGATGCAGTGAGTAGGGGGCAGAGGGAGAGGCAGACAGTAATACGATGATAAGAGGGCGGGAAAGGGGGACGGAGAGAGGTTGATAGAAGGAGGGGGAGGGAAGGGGGACAGAGGTAGAATGGTAGTGTAGGATATTAGAAGGAGAGGGAGGGAAAAGAGGAGATGCAGGATGATGGAAGGAAGGGAAGACTCTCACTTCTGTGGACTCTGAACATCACATTAATCATTCACTCTAATTTTATATTCAACATGTTCCAACGTTAACAAATGTATTTAATTTTATCTACGTATTTTTTCAGTTACTGCAAACCAAATATCCTCGTTACCAATATTCACTTTGTTTTCTTGGATCAATTTGAAAGTGATAGAAATAGATTACAAGTAAATTTCAAGCCAGTATTTGTTGAGATGATTGTGTTCAAAATATATTATTATTTTACGAGGAATATTTATATCTGGCGGACCGTCCAAAGGAACTCTTCTTTCGCTAACTAACTATACTCTTTTTACCCTAACTTGGCCTAGATTTTCGTCCTTTTGCAGCATCTTTCACGTAGATCAGTGGAGGAAGGAGACAATACAATGGGTCTGTAATTGTCTGTAGCACTTTTTCGTGACTAGCACCATAATTTGTATTAATCTACTATACAACTCGGCATTTAGGATGGAAAGATGGCAATTTAAGGCCAGGTTAGAGTAAAGAGTATGGTGACGTACAGTTGGCGACATATGAACCTGGGACAGCATTAGTGTGTAGCAGAGGTCAAGCATTTGGTACACTTCACAGCTTTGACTTAATCACTTGAGTTTCTGGTGACACTAACGTGAATGAATTTAGGTGTCAAAAATTAGTTGAAATGACCGAGTTACTGTGACGCGTGACTGTCGGAAGTTGAAGCTAGACCTCTGCTGCACCCAGACACCAGGTTCATGTCTCCAACTGTACATTCAGAGATAAAAAATTTGCCCGCTGGTTCCCTGCGTCTATTTCACGCTTAGATATGTCTGTCGCTGTGCCCCCTGACGGCTGGTGTAAAGGAAATGCATCTATGGACAGAGAAACATGCCAAGCCTCCCTCAGCTTAGCAATATTAGCCAGCAGTGGAAAGTGAGAAAGTTAAGAGGTGAAATATTACGCACATTTAGGTCACCAACTGTGCTTGTAGAGAGGGTCGTGGGTTCGAATCCAATTATATAGACTCGGCATATTATTTACCAACCTATTTTTGTCTTTATTTTGACAGTACACTTAATTTTCATCTTATTTCCCTTATTTATTGTTTGCCTAATTTATGCTGGGGGGAGGGGAGTCAAATGGTGGGTGACAGAGTGACTTGGAGGCGTTTTGTCTGCGGCCACCCTTTTGCGGGATTAGGGCGTCGGGCTATAGATAGATAGATAGATCCTTTCTTATACTCTCTCTCTCTCTCTCTCTCTCTCTCTCACACACACACACACACACACACACACACACACACACACACACACACACACACACACACACACACACACACACACACACACACACACACACACACACACACACACACACACACACACACACAGGCTCTTGCCAGTGATCTTTAGGTTTGCCAGAGGCGAGTTAATCAGCAGTTGAAGGTCAAAGGTGAGAGAGAGAGAGAGAGAGAGAGAGAGAGAGAGAGAGAGAAGGGGGGAAGAGAGGGAGGGGGACAGGGGAAGGTGGATAGAGAGGATTGAAAAATAAAATGGAAAAGTAGGGACAAGTCAAAAAGGAGAGAGAGAGAGAGAGAGAGAGAGAGAGAGAGAGAGAGAGAGGGAGAGAGATGGAAAGGGGGAGAGAGGCTCGTTGCTCCAAATTGAATGGCTGAAATGAAAGTATTCGACTTCATATAAACGGAGCCACGGTATGCTATGGTCGCTTGGTTATATTGGTATGTGTGCAAATTGACCCTCCCCCCGTTATTCAAAGAGAGAGAGAGAGAGAGAGAGAGAGAGAGAGAGAGAGAGAGAGAAAGGAGGGGGGCGGGAATGGAGGGAGAAGGGGCATTTTGGGAGGCGGGAGTCACTCTATACTGGTTTACATTTTGATCCGCGAGAGGGCGTCGGTGATGGGCAAAATACGGCCACCTCCGCCATTGTGGTTCCAAGTCCTCCCAGTCTTCTGAAGCTTTTATTTTGTTTTTAAAAGAGTATTAGTTAAATTAGGCTTATTGTTAAAACTATGTAGCCTAATCTATAATCACCATTTTATAGGAGTTTGTATATTTAACCCTGTCCTTACCTCGGTGTAAAGAGTCTGCACCAAAATGTCTGAAGTTGGCCAGTTATTTTTTTACACCGCGGCGGCCAGAGGAAGGCTGGGTTGCGCACGGGCCGGCTCCTAGTTTTTCTTGCCCATGTTTATATTCTCGACATACCAGGCCCAGGGAGAGAACTGGAGTGAGCATTTGGAGTGGGGATTTTTGAGTCGGGATTTTGGTCTCTTGCTGTAGCTTGTGTCTATGGCAGTGGAGGATTGGAGGCGAGTTGATTTTGCCAGGCTGTATTGATTTTTTCTTCTTCTTTGTTTTCGGTCTTCTTGTCTTTACATGTTCCTTCCTATATTTTACCATCAAGAAATTTTATTATCCAGTATATTGCAGTTTCTGTATGTATCTTGTTTTTATCCTTTTATTTTCATATTGTGCCCATTTTCCGTACCTGTAAATTACGTATTTGTCTCGTTTCTTCTTTGTATCGTATTTATTTGTACTCTACATTTTGGCTAATTCTCTACCTATATATATATATATATATATATATATATATATATATATATATATATATATATATATCTCTCTATTGTACTTCGTTACTCATTTCTTGGTTATTTAAGTTAGCGCTATCTTCGCTTTTGCCAAGTAAGTTTTTAAAATCATAAGTTTACGTATTTATGATCGATTTTTTCTAGGTTGAACTTAATTGTTTCTTTTTTCAGTTTACTGTACTTAGGAAATAGTCATTGAAGACTAGGTAGCTGTCAGGTTGTTAACAGGGGAGCCTTTTTACTGTCAGGAGTCCCTTAGATAAATAGAAATGTCCCCTATTAACTTTAACAAGATGCGTTTGTGCGTCCATCGCTACGAAAGGAGATATGGAATATTTTAAGCCTTCATTTGCTAGAATTTGTCACAGCTGTAAGTCGTCTTGCGTCAGCCTGAATAAAGTAACGAAATTTCTGTCTAGAAGCAAAAACATCACAAATCCTAGCAGTCGTCAGAATGTGCCATTTATATATATATATATATATATATATATATATATATATATATATATATATATATATATATATATATATATATATATATATATTCTTGCACAACAGATGGAGGATAAGCTGATTAAATATATAAAAAAAAAAATCCGCACACCAGAGTACACATGACCTCCATTCATTAAGGAAAAAAAAAGTGTTCAGGTTAAGCCCCGATTTATGTTCCGTTCCTCAAAATTCACTTCCTTACCATCTAATATTTCCTCTGCCCCCCCCTCACTCCCTCCCTCTCTTCTTTCCTTTCTTCCTTCCGTCCTTTCTTCCACCTTGGCTGCAGTCCCTACTTCCCTTGTCAGCCATAAATACATTAAACATCCAAAACACAAATCACTAACACACGGTCATGAATTACCCCTGAGTAATTAGTCAAGTTAAATATGATGAAACTTTTATTTTAGGTGAAGTTTGTGACTTGGTAGAAAATTGTCTGCCTTAATGACTCTCGTGTAGTTGATAGGCACAAGGGATGTTTGACAAGTCGCACAGGAGGCTTTGTAACATCTCTTTCTTGGCGATTTATTTTTATTTTGTCCCCTCAAGATTCGATTCTGTGCTGTTTATATAGTTTTAAATATGGACACATTTTCCATCAGTAACACGGAAGAGGATATCCAGGTGTAATCCACTGAGTAAATCGCTTAGGGAGAGGTGTTAGGTAATCCCCAAAACACCATCTTTTTCTTTGGGTATTCTTTTCAAGGTAATTTTAAAAAGCGTGAAGCATGTTTTATTATAAGGAAATTTAATTGAAACTTTCGATGCTTCATTCCTGTATTTACTTTTCTCAGATTTTTTGCCTAGGATTCGTTATTATTATTATTATTATTATTATTATTATTATTATTATTATTATTGCATTAGTTGGTTACATTTTCATCATCAGCAACCTGAACATTTCTTTTTCATTATTACGTATTATTATTGTTATTATTATTATTATTATTATTATTATTATTATTATTATCATTATTATTTTGTAATTTGATCTAGTTTCAGTACGATATTATGAAGTATTTACTGTTACTCTTGAAAAGATATTTGAACTTTGATATTGACAGACGACAAGACCCAATTTTGAGATATTATGAGCATACCAAATAATCGGTTTTCAAAAAATTTTCGAAATCACATGCAGTTTTTTTTTAATATACTTTTTCATAGTTTAAATTCAACGTTTTGGATTGCTTAGTGAGAGGTATATAAGAGTGATGTTTTGAATTTTGACTTGATAGATAGTTATTGCCCAATTTTGAGATGGTCTAAGCTTATTAATTGGTCGATTTTCAGAAAGTGATGTGGAAAACGTGCGACCCACAGGTAAATTTTGAATCCTATCCTCACTATCCTCAGCATCCCCACTATCCTCACTTCATCACTATCCTCAGCATCCCCACTATCCTCACTTCATCACTATCCTCAGCATCCCCACTATCCTCATTTCATCACTACTCGTATCTGCAGCATCGTATCCTCACTATCCCCAGCATCCCCATTATCTTCATCACTATCCTCAGCATCGTATTCTTACTATCCTCAGCATCCTCACTATCCTCAGCATCCCCACTATCTTCATCACTGTCCTCAGCATCGTATTCTTACTATCCTCAGCATCCTCACTATCCTCAGCAGTCACTATCCTCAGTATCACCGCTATCCTCAGCATCCTCACTGAATACCTTTCCCTGTCCCCAACCTCTCACCTCCTGTCTTTCCCTCCCCCTCCTCTCCTCTCCTCCCTCCCCCTCCCCCTCTCTTCTTTCCTCCCTCACCCTGTCCCTCATCCTCTCTTCTCTCCTCCCTCCATCTCCTCATCCTTTCTTCTCTTCTCCCACACTCTCTTCCTCCCCTCTTTCCTCCCTCCCACTCTTCCCTTAATCTCTCCCCTCCCCTCACTTCCCTCCCCCTCTCCCTCGCCCTCTCTCCTTTACCGCCTCCCTCCCCTCACTCCCTCACCCTCTGTTCACGCATGATGTGTTCGGTTTCTAAATTTAATCAGCGATATTCTCTCTCATTTACTAGTTCTCATCCCACCTACACTCACTCACTCACTCACTCAATCACTCGCTCACACACTCACTCACTTTTTTCCCACTTGCACTCACCTACCTACTGCCTGCAATTTGGTCTATAGGTGTAGTCGACCTTGTATGAACTGTTACTCTCTCTCTCTCTCTCTTCTCTTTCTCTCTCTCTCTCTCTCTCTCTCTCTCTCTCTCTCTCATTCACTCACTTTTTTCACCCGTGCCCTATTCCATCCAATCTGCACGAGCTGAGCCGGACAAGTTCATTTGCTGAAGGAGTGTGCATTATGTAGCGGGAGAGAGAGAGAGAGAGAGAGAGAGAGAGAGAGAGAGAGAGAGAGAGAGAGAGAGGGGGTGATGGCAGCAGGGAATTAATCTTTACTTAGTATGAGTTGAGGAGAAGGGAGAGAGAAGAGGAGGAGAGGGGAGAGAGAGAGAGAGGGAAGAAGAGGGAGGGGGTGGAGAGTGTAATTTCATTCCCTTCCCTCCACTCTCTCTCTCTCTCTCTCTCTCTCTTATGTTGGTCTTGCTGAGGATGAGGAAAGGTGGGATGTAAGTTGTTTTCACTGAGTAACATCTCTCTCTCTCTCTCTCTCTCTCTCTCTCTCTCTCTCTCTCTCTCTCTCTCTCTCTCTCTCTCTCTCACACACATTTGTACCCGTTTTTAATACCATTTTTTTCCTACTTGATCCAGTAATATTTTTTTTCTCACCCACTCCAACCTGCCTCCCGTTTTCCTTCGTCGTTCGTTTTTCATTTTTATCTGTTTTGTTTTTACTCAGTTGTTTATCATCTTTTACATAAATATTCCTGTTATTTTTGGGTATTTACTGTTCAAACCATATTCTTATTTCTTTTATTTAACTTAGTTGTATCTCCACGATTCCCTAAATATTTCTCTTATTGTGTGTGTGTGTGTGTGTGTGTGTGTGTGTGTGTGTGGCGTGACTGCACATATTCCCTTCGTTTGGTGCACTGACTCATCCAGCCTTCGTGTTTGTTTGCGTTTTTGCGTGACATAGTGTGTGGGGTGTAGTTTCAAAAGCTTCTATATATCTCTCATACCCTGTCCCTCTCCTTAGCATCTCTTCCGTAGCGGTTTATTGTGTATAGTTGGGCATTGTGTTTTCGGCCTTAATATTCATGTGTTTATTAGTCATCTTTCTCCCACCTCCTACCTTGTTCCTCCCCCAAGCACCTCTTCTTTGGCGATTTATTGTGTCTAGGAGGCGTTAATATTTTCATGTATTCTGTAAAAGACGAGAGAAAATAGTTTACCTTGGTATTTTGTGGAATCTTAAATCAGGAGGGCTCAGTCCAGTTACAGAAGTTGGTGGTGGAATTAAATCTCTCTCTCTCTCTCTCTCTCTCTCTCCCCTTGACCTCCCTCCTCTCTCCCTCTCCCTCCACTGACCTCGTTCTTCCTCCTCAGTTACCCACCAATTTACCAAGTTTTCTCTTCTCCTCCCTGGCTAACTCCCTCAGCGCCTCTTTTTCCTCAACATTTTATCTCCAATTTCAGGCTTCCTCCATCCTCTCGCAGACCAGTTTGCGTTTCGGGCGTCATTTTCAACTCTCTCTCTCTCTCTCTCTCTCTCTCTCTCTCTCTCTCTCTCTCTCTCTCTCTCACCCCATCTCTCCCACAGCGGGGTGCGAGACGAAGGTGTGCGACTTCTACGGGGTGTGCGAGGCGGACGAGAGCGGCGAGGGGCGGTGTGTGTGTCCTCAGGGTTGCGATAAGGTTAGATTTTGCTGTCTTCTCTGACTTTACCTAACCTAACCTGACCTGACCTAACCTAACCTGACCTAACCTAACCTAACCTAGCCTGACCTAACCTAACCTGACCTAACCTAGCCTAACCTAACCTAACCTAACCTAATTTAATCCGCACTAACCTCACAAGAACGACCAGGGGCGGTTTTTGTCCTACAGGATGCGACAAGGTGAGGCTTTGCACTCTTTTCTGTTTTTCACCCCTGCTAACCTAATCTGATTCAATCTAACTGATCCATGACCTAATCCAGCTTGACCCAACGTACCCTAACCTAACCTAACCTGACCCGGCCCAACCTTGACCCTACCTAAGTCGACGAGAACGGTGTGGGGAGGTGTGTTTGCTCTGAAGACTGCGACATGGTAAGGTGTTGTTCTTTTGTTTTAATCTAACCTAATCCAACTTAATTTAACCTTGATGTGAGAATGGCAGGTGTGTGTGTGTGTGTGTGTGTGTGTGTGTGTGTGTGTGTGTGTGTGTGTGTGTGTGTGTGTGTGTGTGTGTGTGTGTGTGTGTGTAAGAAAACGTTAGGGTAAATATAGTACAGTATTTTACATTAAGTTCTGTATCGTTCATGTGCTTTAGTACTAGTAATAAATAAACTGTGGACTGTTACCTCAAGATCCCTATTCTCGTCGATTTAGGAAGCTCCTTAACACCTGCTCCTTAGCGAGTTATTTATGACGGGCTACGAACAGTTAATATCAATTTGTTAGTTATGCTGAGTATGTTGGTACTAGAATGGTTAAAATGACACGGAAGAGGACTAATGAGCAATAAATAAAATAAATCGCTGAAGAAGAGATGTTAGGGAGCCTCCTTAATAAACGAGAATACTGCCCAAGAAATGTCATTATGTAGTTCCTCTTGACACATCCGTAGTTCATCCTGTGACTAATGACAAACTGAGTGAGGCTAACTGTCGATTGGACGGAGCGGCCATTAGTGAGTGGCATATGGAGTGAATGCTGGGTGTGTGGGGGTGGGAGGGTTGTGTGGGGGGAGTTGGAGGTTGTGTCGGGGTAGTGGGATGGGAGGGTTCTGTGTATGTGGGGGGTTGTGTGTGAGGAGTTTGTGTGTGTGTGTGTGTGTGTGTGTGTGTGTGTGTGTGTGTGTGTGTGTGTGTGTGTGTGTGTGTGTACTAGGAAGACTAAACTATGCAGTAATCAATAACACCGTCAGATCTTCAATTATTTTTTCTTCATTGCTAATCTCCATCATTAATCATCAAAGAAGGGACGTTAATAACAACACCAGGTTAGAATAATGAGAGTAGTGAACATGGAAGGAAGGAAGGAAGGGAGTGTTGGAAGAAAGGAAGGAAGTGAAAATGGAGGAAGGAGGGTTGTGAATATGGAAGGGAAAGAGGAAGGGAGCAAATGTGGAAGGAAGGTAGGAGGGAAGGGAGGAAGGGAGTAAATATGGAAGAAAGGAAGGGAGGAAGGAAAGGAATACGGAAGGAAAGGAGTGAATATAGAGGAAATGAATATGGAAGGAGGGAATGACGAAAGAGCTGGATGGAATGGAATTGGATCGTAATACATTTGGATCAAAAGACATTCAACCCCATCAGTATGGCGACGAGTTTTTGTAAGCCGCCAGTAAAATTATTTATTGAACTAAGGATACTGTATATCTAAAGTCAGGAGGCAGGTAGTGAAGGCTATATCTAACCTCCCCATCTCGAAAATTCACCTTACAGGCAATTAAAATCGTTTGGGTGAAGCAAGAATGAAATAGATTTGATTACCGGACTGAAAGAGAGTTGAATGTTGATGAATTCGGAGAGGGAAAGAGGCTATTGCTGAAAATTCTATTCTGACCCGTATTTCACGAGAGAGACAGACAGGCAGAGGCAGCGAGAGCAGGCTTTTATTTCTCTTTCTTCAGCTAATCTCAACTTTCTCTTCATTTGTGCAGGTTGAGAGCAAAGTGTGTGGGACGGACAGCGAGACCTACCTCAATGAGTGTTTGCTGAAGGTGGCGGCGTGTAATAAGCAGCAGCTGGTTTTGGTGGCATCCAGGGGGGACTGTGGTGGGTGACCTGCCTGTGTTTGTGGTGTTTTTACGTGTTTGTTGCATCGTTTATGTTTTAATTCTGTGCCTTCGTCTGTTTGTCAAGTGTTTTTGTTTTCTGCTTTATTTTTTCTTCGTTTTATTTATTGTTTTCTTCTGTTTGTTGCCATGTGTTTTTCTGTTTAGTTCTTACTGTTGTTTTCATCTTTTTTTTTTTTGTCTATTTTATCTTCGGTTTCTTTCTCGTGTTTGTGGTCTCATGCTTGTTTTATCTTGTTTTTAATGCTTGTCTTCTCAGGTTTGCTTAATTTTCTTTTCTTATGCTCGTGTTCTCATATGTTGTGTGTGTTATCTTCTGTTTTAAAATAGTCACGAGATGGTGGTAGGTTGCGGGGAAGGACTGTAGCAGTACACCCTGTGAAAATGCTATTCTGTACAATTCTGACGAGAAGCATGTTTAAAGCAAGATTTTATGAGAGAAGATGTAAAAGAAAGTCAGCATGCGCCTTTCTTTTACACCTTGCCTTGCGACTCGGATAGAAGATTGCTGTATAACAAAATAATGATAAAAGTTAGGCACGATATTGGCAACATTTCACACATCCTCCCCTCAGCCCCTCCCCCGTAAGCCGTCCATCTTTCGTTATCCTCAAATGTTATCTTTTAAAGGCTTTTTCTTTGCCGTCAGGTATATATTTCACCCCAAAATCACCGCCATTTCGCCCGAGTCTTAACTTCTCAAGCATTTGTCTTAGTTCTCAAGCCTGTTCCTTCGCCCCCGTACTTATACTTCTTCCATCACCCTAAATTCAGTAGTTTCTCTCCCCAAGCTCTTCTTCTTTCTCCCATGACCAGACCTGATCATTTTCCGTTTTCCTTCAGCTTTCGCTACTCTCCCAAGCCTCTCTCATGTCCTCAAGCCTTTTCTCTTTCTCTTTGAACCAGATTTAGTAAGTTTCATTCTTCCTTTAGTTTTTCCACCGCCCTCCTAAGACATCTGCCATGTCCTAAAGCGTTTTTTCTTCCTCCTTCAACCAGATCTGATCATTTTCCTTTATTTCTTTAGATTTACCACAATCCCAAGCCTTCTCACGTCCTTAATGCCTTTCTTCTTTCTCTTTCAACCAGATCTGTTCAGTTTTGTTTCCTTTTATAGAGGTTTTACCACACTCCTAAGTCTTCTCTCACTTCGTCAAGCCTTGTCTCCTTCATCCAAGTTTTTGCTTAAGTTTTCTCTTACGTCAAGCCTCCCTTCCTCCCTCCGCCAGATCTGTGCCAGCATGTCAACTGTAAACTCGGGGCGCGGTGTGAGGCTGGTCGTTGCATCTGCCCCACGGACTGCCCCACCACCCGCGAGGTCGTCTGCGCCACGGACGGCCGCACGTACACGAACGAGTGCGAGATGCAGAAGGCGGGATGTGACGTAGAAGGCGGCCTGAGAGTGACGTTCGTGGGGGAGTGCTCGGAGGCGCGGACGTCCGGAGTCAGTAAGTAGCATCGATCGTATTGTTAAGTGGGGACCCCGTAACGCCTCTTCCTAAGCGATTAATTCTGCATATATATACGTTACTGAAGGTGATTATTTCGACCATACTAGAAATATTTAAAAGAGGCTTGGATATGTCGTGGTGCCACTTCCTAAACGATTTATCTTGTTCGTTACCCTTTTTTTTTTACCGTCTTGTGCCCTGTTGAGGTGAAGGGTATTAACGATAATGGAAGTAATTAAATGACGTGAAAGAGAATGTCAGGGTGAGATTTGTACAGTATTAGTAGTAGTTGCAGTAGTAGTAGTAGCAGATAGTAGTAATAGTAACAGTAGTTGTAGTAGTAGCAGATTGTAGTAGTATTAATAGTAGTAGTAGTAGTAGTAATATTACCAGCAGGCAGTAGAACTAGTAGTAGTAGTAGATAGATAGCAGTAGTAGTAGTAGTAGTAATTGGTAGTATAATAGTAGCAGCAGTACTATCACCTTAAAAGATAGTGAAGTAGTGGCGCAACATATCTCAGTGTCCTTCCACCCTCCGCAGGTTGGTAGGTAAAATGAGTACCTGGGTAACACCTACGGGAGGTAACTGGTAACGAGGATGATGCAGTGGAGTTGTATTACAGGATATTGAGTGAAAAACCATCCACAGCTCAATGGCCTCAATTGTAGAGATGAGCACCGCAGCTAAGGCCTTATGGTGGGGGAGATCTGGATGATGACGGTAGTGATGATGATGATGATGATGATTGTGTGGTAGGTGGGGGCGCTCACCATCCACTTACTCGATTTAGTGCTGCTCTCGGGCGTCTGCCCTTTCCTCTCCTCCATCCTTCTTTCCTCCCATCCTCTTCTGTCTTTCTTTCCTTCATTCTTTCCTCGTCCTTCTGCCTACTGGTGTCTTTACATTCCCTCAACTGTCTTTCTTTCCTTCATTCTTTCCTCTTCCTTCTGCCTGTTGGTGACTTAGTCTGAGTGACAAGCCAAATGGTTTCCTGTACACCAGGAAACCATTTACTACGCTGGGTGGTAACCATATAACCAAAGTTTGGCGCCTGGTGGTTCAGTGGGTAATTACGGCGCTCCAGTCGGATTGAGCCGGTGTTGGTTTACATCCAAGGGGTGGTTGGGGCTTATTGCTTACGTAATGCCACTCGGGGATGAGTGAGGCTGGTCACTCTCATCTTAAAAGTCAGGACCAACTTGCCTAGCGCCGGGCTCCTACGTTCCTTATGGGGCAACATAGGATTGGATGATGGATCGATGGATGGATTATTATTATTATTATTATTATTATCATCATCATGATCATCATCATCATCATGATCATCATCATGATCATCATCAGTTGAAATAAACCTATGGGAAGAACATGCAGTGGAGGATCTTGTACTGTTCACCATTGTTTTTTATTTATTTATTTATTCAGTGTAAGCGTAGCATACATAGTTTTACCCCTTCAGTCCGGTTATCTGTTTTTTATATGATATTGGCTGGCTATGTACGATTTTATTCAGCATAGGAAATAAGCCTCGTATTAAGACTATAGTTACATTCCCAAGTTGTATCACTCCTGAGGTAAATAAAGAGAAATACGTCTTCGGTTTCGGCGCGATGACGTATTGTTTATCATCTTCTTCTTCTTCTTCTTCTTCTTCATATTATTATTATTATTATTATTATTATTATTATTATTATTGTTAATGCACTTCTTGATAATTTGATTCCCCAGTAAAGTTGAATTTATTATCTGTAGAAACACAACTGGAAAGCCAGATCAGAATTTAATTTGCCAACCACGGGACTGAGGGGTTTTGTTGGATTGACTTTGGGTGTTGAGTGTGTTTGCATCGCCCTCCCCTTGCAGTCAGGCTGAGTAGTCGGAATGGAGTTTGCGAAAATTGGAGAAGTGTTTGCCTAAGAAGAGAGTATAAAGTTTTAGCTGTTTTATTTTTATTTACATTTTTGCACTGTTTTCTAGAAAGTTTATTTGTATATTTATTTGTTTATTTACCCTTTTTTTTGGGAGGGGGGGGAGAAATTAAATATCCTTCTCCTCAGCTCTGTTATCCAGTCCTATCCTGTTTTCCTTCCCTCAGTTCTATTTCCTCGCTCATAATCCAATTTTCATACCATTAATCGTATTTTCCCAGCCTTAATAATATTTCCTTGCCCTTAATCGTATTTTCTTGTCCTGCATCGTAATTCCTTGCCCCTCAGTCCTCTCTTCTTGTCCTTAATCTTATTTCCTTGCCCTCAATTCTCTTTCCTAACCCTCAGGTCTGTTTCGTACCCCTTGCTTCTGTTTCCTTGTTACTCATTCCTGTTTCCTGGCACTTGTACCTTTTCCTTCTCCAATAAGCATTTTTCATCCTCCTCAGACATTTTCCCTTCCTCTGAGACCATTTCCCGCCTTCCCAGACCCGTTCGTTTCCTTCAAGACATAGCTTTTTTCATGCTTTTTTATTCTTCTTGCTTTCTTCCTTTCCAATCCTTTCCCTTCATCCCAGAGACCTTGACCCTTTCCCTTCCTCAGGTGCATTTGTCCCCCCAGAACCGTTCTTATTGCGGTTTCTGCCCTGCCATTGTCGTTCTTCCATCCTCGCAGACAGTTTTTTCTTTTATTTATTTATTTTTCCCCCCCGTTGTCTTGGCCGCGTTTCCTTACAGCCGCGTTTCCTTCCTTTCATACCACTTCCCTTTCTTCCATACATATTTCGTTCCCTTTAAACCTTTTTCATCCTTCTCAGACCCCTTCCTCTCCCTCCGCTTGATTTTGCGTAAGATGAATAAATTTCCTTTGCCATGTTAAGTAGATGCAGCTTCGCCTAATCGAGCCATTTTATTCTGGAAAGCCTCTGAGGTTAAGGTAGAGACATATTTATGGATGGCATCTGCTAAACATGAATCTCTTGTACAGGAAAATGTTCTTAGGCTTGCGTTATAGCCGACCTTCAGTTCTTGCGATGTAAACAAAGCACTTATGAATACACTAAATTAGAGTCCCTTTGCCTTTTGCAACCAGAGGACGTGTTTACTTAGTCCTTGCTGACATCAAACGCATTAATTCAGCACAAGGAGGAGATGCGTCAGATTGTGAAGGATTTGATGGATATTGTGACTACGTGTGTTCTCTTCAAAGCTTTATACCTATGATACGATGACATGTGTTCCATTATATTCTTGTACCTCCAAATAAATCATTCAACACAAGGCGAAAGTTTGAATTCGTCTGAAGGTAGCAAGAATACACATACACACACACACACACACACACACACACACACACACACACACACACACACACACACACACACACACACACACACACACACACACACACACACACACACACACACACACACACACACACACACACACACACACACACACACACACACACTATGCCTGCATTACATGCCTGCCTTAGTGTGTGCGTGCGTATGTGTGTGTATTTGTAATATACTTGAATGTACGTACCGTCTGTAACACTATATATAGTATTCATCCCCACCTGTGTACCTATGCATTAAGGTGTGGATATGTTTTCCTTCGTGTGTGTGTGTGTGTGTGTGTGTGTGTGTGTGTGTGTGTGTGTGTGTGTGTGTGTGTTTTGGGGCAGTGTGCGTGTGACTAACTACCTCCCCGGGGTGGCGTGGTGCAGAGGACGACCCCAGCCTGGTGAGTGCCCATGACCCGTCCCCGCCCCCAGTGGTGGCCGGCCACCCCGGCATCGCCCGACCAGTGGGGCACCCGGGGGCGGAGGAAGGGGACGTGTGCTCCAGAATGACGTGCGAGTACGGCTCCACGTGCACCGTGCTCGAGGAGGACGGCCTGCCTCGCTGTTCGTGCAAATTGGATTGCACGAACGTCCCTCAAAGTCCCGTGTGCGCGTCGGACCTGAAAATGTACCCCAGCGAGTGTCTGATGGTGATGGAGGGGTGCCAACGCCAGGTCGAGCTCAGACTGCGGCCCCTCGAGCTTTGTGAAGGTACCCCCCCACCCCCTTACTCCAGCCGGCCCGTGGTAGTGCTGTGCTGTGCTGTGCTTGATGTGGCTGCCCTCCCACTCCCATAACCCGCCCTACACCTTTTGTCCAGTCGTAGTTTTTTGTCATGCTTGTTGTGGCGTTTCACGTGCATGTTTCAAATGCATGTGCAGTGACGGTAAAATATAAAATATTCTGCAGGGGTGATTGAAGAATTTTCCTCTATGATTTGATTGGAGAAAGTCAAGAGTAAAAGTAATGGATGGAAAAAGAATGTGATTCACGAAGGATGTGGAATAAAGTCTGTTGATACTAATGTAGACGAGTACATGCTTATTTTAGATGGTATGATCTTACGGAGAGGTTGATAACTTGGGTGTATACGAGAGAGTCTGAAGGTAGGATATGTGATAGGCTAAGAAGCTGGATGGATATGATACATGTGTGTGTGTGAGAAAGCTAGATGTGGATGGAGAACTGACAGGGGGCCGAGCTGTTCGGATGAGGAATGTAGCCTACTAAGTACATGACAGTGGTTGGGAACTTTTATTTGATAAGCGACAGAAAGACTGACACATGGTATGAAACGTTCCAATTAAAAAAAAAAATGCAGATACTTATACCAGTGGGGTTGAGCCAGAATTCCGAGGGCATGGATTGTGTGAGCGATTGGTCCATTTCATTGGATATGCCGTTGATAGTTCTCAGTCTTTTCGTATTTTCTCTTTCCTTATGCCTGGATCCTTCCTAACCCAGTCCTTAGGTGGGAAAAAGGTCATGTTGCTGCTGCCGATGATGTTTTCTTGTGTGTGTGTGTGTGTGTGTGTGTGTGTGTGTGTGTGTGTGTGTGTGTGTGTGTGTTTTCCATATTTATACCCCGTTTCTGCCCAGCCATGTAAGTAACGTGCCTGTAGATCGAAATTAGACCCCATGGCTGTTTATGCATGTTTACAGCTTGTCGCCGTATCAGTAGCCATTTCTGTCTTATCACTCTTTGATATTTGTTAGTTTCTAATCAGGTCTCCATAGAATGCATGAATAGCAGAACTGGAACAACAGATATACTTTCATGTATACACCAGACAGTTCCTTATAACAAATGCTGCTAACAGTTTCTAGAGGTTTTCGTGTTTTGAGGGTAATGTTACTTATATTTGTTGTTAACTCATGATGGCCGTGTGTCTGCTGTGGACTGCGACTGGCTTTCATTTTTTTTCTCTTGTATGACACCTCCGTTCCTTACGCAGCTCGCATGATCACTCTTCTCTCCTTTTTTATAGAAATGATTCATTGTCCGTTTACGGTGTTCGTAGTGATTTTGTTTTCTCAAGAGAGTTCGCTCTAGTCACTGTTGTCTTCTTTCTGTATCATGGTGGCTGACCCCCGTGGCTTTATCATGGCCGACTCTTTGGCTTTCGTCTTCTACATTCTTTTCGTTCTTGGTTAATTTGGTTGCTATAGCTACTTCATTTATTAAGAAGAATGTCCGTTGATAATATTCTCTTCCAGACTCTTTCGGGCTTGGTTGATGTGATTGCCATAGCTACTTTTCCATCAGAAGGTCCTTTGATATAATTCTCTATTCAGCACGTTTTCTCCATGTGTGTGTATATGTAAGGTTGATATGTGGCATGACGACTGTATGTCTGCATGAGAGCTGGAATGTTTGTTATCCATTTTGCATATCACACAAATTATCAGCAGGGTTTACTCAATGACCCGTGATCCATGAACATTATCTGATATACTGATGAGTGTGTAGGCGTGTGTTCAAAAAGCATTTATGGGCAAAGATTTTTTTTTTTCTAATTTCAGGATAAGCTTTTACACTGTCGTATGTCCAGTTCCACGCTTATTGTTTTTTATAGTATTTTTAAGCTCTTTTTCAGATACCGTGGAATGTTATCATGAACATTAATTCCTGTGTAGGCTCATCTTTAGATTCAGTTATATTGAGGATGATGAAGGACAGTTAAGAATATATAGGCCCACTGTTAATGTCTGTTATAAAAAATTAATTAGGGTAGACTTTGGTAGATTGTGATGACGTACAGGACATATAATTTCCCTTTTTTCTTCTTCACGGTCCTGTAACATGTATTCTTTATGTTTAAATTTAGGTGTGGTGGAGTTTATATGTGTATTGTCAGCCAGCCATGAAAGCTTAGATCCAGTTATTCCTCGAAGACAGGGATTGATTCTTTCTTAGATTGTGAGTACTATTCCTTGATAGACTCCTAGGTTTACTGATGAATTAAGTACAGTCCTGTATTTGTGTTGCTACCACCTTTACATAATTGTACTGGAACAGGCTATGAAACTACCTGTACCAGATACTCGTATGTTAAGTACTCTGTAGTTCCATAATGTAGTTTGTATGACATATTTTTTTATGCAAAGCTAAATATATATCTGGCATTATAATGTGTAATATTAATGTTCAGCCCTGTGCCTGTGTTTATAAGTTTTCACAATTTATACCAGTGTTCTCAGTTTTGCACTTAATTCATACCTCTGTTTATCAGTGTTCACTTAATTTTATTTTGTTCCCATAGCATGGCAACATTTAGACAAAAGTGGATTGTGGTAGGCTGAAGGCGGTCACCACCCACTCATTTGATGTAGTGCTGTCTGTGGTGAACTCTACACTGAGTGACAAACCAAATGGTTTTCTATGTCCCAGAAACCCAGTTACTTCATTGGGTGGCAACCATATAGCCAAATGACGCCAGGTGATCTAATGAATTTAGATGCTCCAACTGAATGAGCCCCGTGACGATTTATATGAGAGGGATGCTGTGATATACCGGTATTGCTCATATTATACCAATTGGCCGAGTGTGGCTGCCATCTTTGCCTTAACTGCAAGTACAGTACTGAGGAGCGTAGCCCTCGGCCCATACACTCTTGATGAGGTAGTAAGGGACTGGATGATGAATGTATGAATGTGGATTGCAGCGTGCCGCTCCGCTGAGCCTCAACAGATTAAGCCCTGACTGTTACAAGTGTTCTTGGTGAGATACACTAGCCAGCATAAACATCCAGGAAGTTCCATTCTCTTGAATCTTACCAGAAAATAAACTCAGGAGATTAGTATATAAACAAACATGAACTGAACTGAACAAAATAAACAGTGAATCAACAGTTAAAGTAGGTGCAATGGTACATTACAGGAGAGTTGACTGTGTAGAGAGAGGAATGGACTGCACTGAAACCACTGAACACGAAGACGATTGGTGCAGGTAGCATGCCTCAGACATCAGTGTTGACATCAGTCCTTATATTATTCTAAGGCCTGGAAAACTCTGATATCAGGGTCTCAAACTGGATCACTGGTAGCCTCTTTAGTGGACACTGTGCCCCTTGGCCCTTGGGGTTTGTTACGTTCGTGTTTTAGTCTGCCCGCTTGTGTCGTTTGAATGGATGTCAAAGTATTCACCATGCTCAGTCTCGTGATTAGAGCGGTCAGCTGGCATCAAGACAGTCATGACTCGCTAATTATTATTTTTTTTTTCAGTAAAGATATGATAATGCTGTCATATTTCTTTTAGTAGCCTCTACCACTGGACATTTTCTGTGCTCAAGCGAACAACTATAGTCTTAAGTGTATTAGAAGGGACGCATATTGAATTTTAATATTTGTTAGCAGACTAAAAGTTTAATGGGGGAAAAACAATGCAGGGATACTACAGATAAAGCAAAGAAGACAGGTTAACAGAATTGTAAGCATTAGACTAAGAGGAAATGACAGCAGCAAACTGTGGATGAGGAGACGGATATTAATAAGACTGCAACGGGCATATAGGGAGAGACATATCAAGAAATTTTGAGAAAGAGGTGTGATGGAATTTGATTCGGTACCTAATAAAAGGGTTGAAAGCTGAAGTATCGAGGCATAAGATGAGTGGCAGTGTTATGCTAAGTGTTTTTAGGTCGACTTCTCGTCCTAGAAACACTAGCTGTAGAGCCGGGGTTATCTTTCGAGACCGGAGCGAGCACGCACAACGAGAAGAGCGGGACATAAAAACTCTGGACAACAACCTTACACGTGTATTATTGTTATGCTGGATGTTTTTAGGTCGACTTCTCGTCCTAAAGACACCAGCGACTGAATGGGGTCCTCTTTCTAGACCGGAACTAGAACAGTTACAAAGGAACAGGGCATAAAAACTCGGCAAGACACCTTGACACACATATTGGCTTAATTCAATTTCCCATACAATATACATACAATGATGTACGAGATGTGGAACGGGTATAGTGACAGGCTAGTTAACAATAATACATCACGTCACACAGGCACTGTGATAACACCCGGGGTATTGTACAGGAGAATAATACAGAGGGATGGTGACACAGTTCATACAGTCTATCTCCTCAGTCTTTGTATAGTACACTGGTCTGCTGTACTTAGGTATCGCCACACACTTGTATATGGCTCTAGTTCAGGGAACTTAGGCACTGGCACAGCACACTGAGTACGTTAGGGTAGAGACACTCTTACTGGTGGTGTTCCTGTCTCACTGTCTTTAGAATATACAGGCACTGTCACTTCTAAGTCTCTGATACAACACTGGGATCTCACTGTGTCATCACTGGGCTGCCGATGTCTGGGCTTAGTCAAGATGGCGCCAGGGAGTCGAAGGGAGCCCTACAGGTGAACTCTCCTGCAATAGGCACGGGACTGCTCCTGGGGCGTCACAGCCTGGGCACGTTTCTGGTCCAGGGTTTAGGGAGGCCCTCTCTTGTCAGGGCCTCGACCTGGTGAGGGGCCCTCGGGGCTGGGGTCAAACAGCGTCAAGAGTCGAGCCTGCCACTTCTTACTCCAGGCAGGGGGGCGACAGTGAGTGGGCCCAGGGCGGTCCCGCCGTAGGGTCCGAGGACTGTCCCTGGGAGGCCTGGGACTGCGATTGCCTCTAGGCTGGGGCGCCGTCAGAGGTCGGGTGCGGCACCTCGTCCGTGGGGCGTCTGTCAGGACCTGGCGTCATCCAAGGACAGGCTGGAGGGCGTGGATCCTGCCTTTAGCGATCAGGCCTTGCCACCACTCCTGGAACGGCAGCACCTCTGAGGAACCACACCTGGAGGGAGAGACAGAAGGGTGTCCTGCGCGGCCGCCGGATGGAGAGTGGGCTGCGCAAGGGACCTTCTCCTCTGGGAGAACCCTCGGGACGGTGGACGAAGGATGTACAGTGGTTGTCCTTCCCCGATGCGTACAGTGGCGGTCATCGCGGTTCCACAGGCCCTTGGGATAGCAGCAGAAGGACGTACAGTGGTCCAGGGGCGTACCTAAAGATTTGGGGGCCCGGGGGGCTAGGTTCTTTGCGGGGGCCCCCCTCCTGGAGGGGAGCCCCCGCAAAGAGTGTCGCCATGTACTGGTGGTGTTCTGTTGCCACTGTAGGTATGTCAGGCAGCTTTCTACAGTGTGCAGCATCAGTTACCCACCAATTACCCCTCACATACTCATAATTAAAATTACAGTTGATCCTGAAAAAAAAAAAATGGTAAAGAAACTTTTGTCCTGCATTCCATATTGAAATGTGAGAACATAGTTACAGAACCCTATGAACGAAAGTTAAACTGGAAAGATTAGGAAATCTGACTGATTGAATACTTATTAAGAAGTGAAAACATTGCAGCAGAGTACTAAGTATTGGGGTTATTGACCACTGTAGAAAAGTCATCGTAAAGGGGGACCTACTGCAAGTCCCTCCAACTAGCAGCCTGAACTGGACAGAACTGTAGCACCTTTGTGTGGGGCCATACAAGCCACAAACTCATCAAAATAATGGTGCCACATGAGTATTGAACTGATAGTGTAATTTGTCATATTGGCAACCTTTATAACACCAGTGCATCTTAAAGTTGGTTGTCATTTTTGGCATAAGGTGATTTTAGTAAGGAATCTACATCTTAAACAGTAGCTGCACTCACTTTATGTGTAGTTTTAATTAATGACTATTTGCAATAAATGTTATGTCCATGAGGGTTGTGTTTCTTGTATTATAAACTTAATAATTTTTCTGTGGTAATGTTCAGGGCACAAACCAGACTGATATTTAATAAAACCCAACTTAACAGTGAAAGCCAAATCCAAACCCCATAAGTTCAGTTTCAGTTCCTGTCAATTTTAATGGGAAAATAAAGTGTATATTGTCCAACAGAAGTGAGTTATTTAAAATTAGGACTGCCTATATATTAAATCACCCAGCTTCTGGAACTTTTCCTCATGCCAAATAATAATAATAATAATAAAGAATACTTTCAGCACTGTCAGTAAATTTTTTGCAGACTTTGAGCTAACCCCCTGCAATGGAGATCGGCCACTTGTCAACCCCAACACAGGACGAGACTTCTACTGTGGGAAGGGTCCTGATTCTGAAGTTTGCCCCCAGGGAACATACTGCCATTGGACCATATCATTTGCTAAATGCTGTCCACTTCACGAAGGTACTAGTATAACTTTGAATTCTGAATTGCAGCTATAGAGAATGAGAAATTACTTACAGTATGCCATGACTATTCGTAGGACAAATTGTAAGTTATTACCAAGCCATGGGGGGTTTTAATACAACTGAATCAAACCGAATGTCAGCCATATCGGAGGCAATATAGCAGCAAATGAAGGTAGCATAGATATCGCTTATTCTTAGAGCACCCTAGAGAAGAGGGGGGAAAGAACACTTCCCTAGTATCCCTGCTTGTCATGAAAGGCCACTAAAAGGGACCCTTTTGTCTCCAGTCTTTCTCTGTATGTGGTCCTTTTCGTCACATCTGCCCTGCCTCTCTTATGTTTATATTTCCATGTTTCTTCCAGCCCTACTCCTGTCAGGTTAAACATTTGGTTTTATGGCATGGATAATTCAAGGACCTGCCATGGGTGTTGACCCGTCCTCTCTTCCTGGGTTTATATTTCCATGTTTCTTCCGGCCTGTATTTTCCCTCTACTCCTGTCAGGTTAAACATTTGGTTTCATAGCATGGATAATTTAAGGACCTCTCATTGATGTCGACTCTTCCTCCCTTCCTGGGTTAAGCCTTTCAGCCAACTGACCAATCAGGCCACTTTGGTGCCAAGCAGATTCATGACCAAGTTACTTCAGTACCAATAGTAAGTTTCTAAAAGCGAGACAATTAAGATAATTTGCTCAAAAAGTGGGACATTGTATAAAAAAAAAATAGTCACAGTTTAAAAAGCGGTACGGACGTCCAAAAAGCGGGACTGTCCCGGCTGAAAGCGGAACTCTAGGTCACCTTATATAATCAGCGCTACTCCCCGACATTTGTTTACATTCTTTTAGGCCACGCCCAGTCACTTTTGCAGCCAATAGCAGGCTTGGACAGGATCGGACCAACATAAGCCCGTTCTCGTGATCACTTATGAGTCCAGACTGGTCTTTATTAGTCCAAATTGGCCCACGAAAATGTGGCATTTCGTGCCTTGAAAGTAAATGTAGAAAAGAGTTAAGTGATGTTATTAAGAGAGAAGGTGACTCCCAGTGCGATGTAACAGTGAATGGAGAGAGACTGGAATTGGTGAGAGTTCAAATACCTCTGGGTACAGTGATAGAAAAGAGAGGAAAATGTGCGAAAGAAGTTGAAAGTAGAGTGACACAAGGAAGAAAAGTAGCTGGTGCAGTGAAGGCCTTGACAAGAAACAGAGGCTTGAGTGTTGCAGCTGCATGAGACTTGAAGGAGTGCTAGTGCCAACTTTAACATATGGATGTGAGACTATGGAGTGGCATGAAAATGAAAAGTCAAGAGTAAGAGCAGTGGAGATGGGACTGCTGAGGAATGTACGTGGAGTACAAAGAGTGGATAGGATACGAAATAATGTGATTCGTGAAAGATGCGGAGTGAGGATTCTGAGGAAGTCGGTGGACACCAGAATTGAAGAGAGTGTACTGAGATGGTTTGGTCATGTGGAAAGAATGGATGACAATAAAGTGGTGAAAAAGGTATATCTGAGCGAATTCGAAGGAGGGAAGAGGCGAGGTAGGCCAAGGAGAAGGTGGAGAGATATGGTGGATGAATGTGTGAGGAAGAGAGGTTTGGAAGTTGGTGAGGCTAGGGAACTGACAGGAGATCGAGCTGGCTGGATGAATGTTGCGAGAAGTGCACGATCAGGGATTTTTGGCACCCCTTTTTAACATGGCAGCGTCTGGATTGACTGTATCAGATATGATTATGTGAAGCTACAGAACGTGGTGAATGTTTTTGGCGTATCTGATAGAGCCAGGATCCTGGGGGCTTGAATGATGAGTGAATGGAAGTGTGGCCCATTGGATTGAACAAATTTGGGCTGTATGGACATTGCTACTCCTCACCCTGCCCTTGGGAGGGAAAGGAGGTCCGGATAATGATGATGATAATGATGATGAATCACATATAGAATACAGTGGTCCTTTACTTTTTATGGGGAGATTAAATAAGTAAATTCTGACATCAGATGGTATTATGGAGCACCACAAAGGAGGTCTAAGCCACCACTGTTACCAAAAATTAAATTATTCATGAAATTGTCAGTCTGCTAAGGTTCCACAGGCCAGTTATATATTGTACAGTACTATATTTGTCCCTCTGTTTTCTCTCTCTTCTCAGAAATGGGGATGATGAACTGCAGGATAATGGCAGCTTCCACTCGGTTCATTTATAGATGAGCCCGGGTCCACAGCAAGAATAGTTTTCAAATTACGATTTAAACTGGAAAAATTTGCATCATTCCAGTACAGCTTTCTTGAGAGATGTGATGGATTTCTCACCTGTGTTGTACCTGTAGAATTTATGGCCAGTTTCTGAACTGTCCCCTTCTTTTGAAAGGATACTGTTGCTGCTGCAGCCTTTTGGATGACAGTTCTCTTTGTTAACTGAAAAAGTGGGTGTTTGAGCCTGTTAATGCGTCATTAGTTGACCTCAGGAAGGGCATCAGATTGCAGAGAACTACAGGCATTTTGTTTTCAAATAGGAGCAACACCCTAATTTCCCCAAGAGGGGAGTGCTTGGTGTAAAACCACATCAGTAGACCTAATACCATGTGACAGTGCGATTTGCGTCGGAGAAAAGTTTGGTTTTATAATTTTCATGTAACTTTACTGTCTTCATTTGCTGGTTCATCAGTGTCATGTACTGATTTTGTCCTAAAATTATAGACTTACAGCATATGTTCATATCATCACTTGTGAGGAGTTTAACTTATATACCTGGGGCACAGTACAGTACCCATTTTGATGTAGAATGTACTTAGTTAGAGGTACTTGTGTTACATAATTTACATAAGTGTCAGTGGAATGCATATTTGTGATAAATACTAATACTGTTTGTTCACATATGCTGCAGAAGACAATGTAACATCTGAGGGTCCAACCTGCCAGCAGTCTGCATATGGCTGCTGTCCTGACCGTAAAACTGATGCCCTTGGACCAAACTATGCCGGCTGTCCCTCAATTTGTCAGTGCCATAAGGTTAGCACTGCCAGAAATACTGTACTGTATACCTGGTAATGTATTTCTCACTTAATGTTATGCTTTAGGCACTTGAAAGCTTAGGTTATACGGTATATATCTCCTATTGCATATTCACTGTTAACTAGTTTATATATTTTTTGGAGCTATTCTTTTCTTGTGGTTATCAGTGAAATGAATTTTTATGGGACTGATTTTATGATTGCTTCGTTTCATTGTCCATGGCTACCATAAGGTAGTAATTTATGCATATAATGTGAGCACTTCATCTCCCACCAGCTGGGAGCCCATGATCCTGTGTGTGACCCTGTAACAAACCAGTGCCAGTGTAAGCCTGGGGTAGGAGGGACCAAGTGTGACCGATGTGAACCTGGATTCTGGGGACTGCCTAGGATCCAGTATGGCAGTAATGGTTGCCTGCGTGAGTTTCATCATATGTGTATTCTTTTCCTTATGTTTATCAAACTGATTTAATGTATACATCTTATCTCTGAAAGCTAAGCTTTGGCTTGCTGGTTGCCTTATTGATTTACATCACTTTTCTTCATTCAACGGTGCCCATCAATATGTGTTCATGTAAATTTTTAAGTAGATTTTCCAATTGCTATTCTATACAGTATGTGCATAAAATAATTTCCTTTCAGATCCTGTGTAATATAGCTGTTATTAATGCAGGAAACAAAGCTATAACAACCATGAATAGAACTGACTGTTTTTTTTTTTTAAGGCAAGGTATTAAAGCACAGTGTGGTAGAACTGTAGGACTAAAGTTAGAATATTTTGTTATCTGCCAAGAGTTTAATTTCATGATTAGTTGAACATTGGTGCTGTATTATGGAGGTACAATAGAAATACAGTATTATGTATATATTGTCAGTGTCACACAATATAATACCCCTGATAACCAGATCTGAAAGTTGTTTCCTTATTGTGTCTGATATTCGTAGTCCTAAACACCCCTTATGTGGGAAATTATGGTTCTGTCTGTGGTTGTGGCTCCTTTTGTTTTAGCATTCACGTATATCAACAGATGATAAAGACTTATACAGTATATATCTTTGTATTTACTTTTAATGGTACTCTAGGCTATTTAATACATGATTTTCTCATTACTGTACTGTAGTTGTTATTTTAGTTCTCTATTCCAAAAAATTTCTCTTTTAAGTTAAGTCTGTGGACCCAATGTTTTCAAATTTGAGAGCTTTCACTGAACCTCATTCTAGTAATAGAAAAGAGAGGTAAATGTGCAAAGGAAGTAGAAAACAGAACAGCGCAAAGAATAAAGACTCAATTCAAAGCAAACATTTGGAGGTTGCAGGAGGATTGCATGAAATATTGGAGTGCCAACATTAGTATATGAGTGCAAGCCTTTCAACAGTAATGTATGGGTGCAAGGCTGATGTGAGATGAGTGCAAAAGGCATGAGTAAGAGCAGTGGAAGTGTGATTGTTCAGGAGTATGTATGGAGTACATAGAGTGCATAGAACAAGAAATTTGGTTAAAGATTTGGATTAAGGAATTTTTTTTATAATATGGTAGAAGAGTGTGTGCTGAGATGCTATAGTCATATGGAGAAAACGGGTATGGATGGTGTAGTGAAATACCTATACAATAGTTAATTTGAAGGTAGGAGGAGGTGTGTTAGTCCAAGAAAAAGTTGGATTATAAGGTAAACAAATATGTGGGAATGCAAGATAGGGAAGTTGATAAAGTTATGAAATGGACATGAAATCATGTGGATGGATTGAGTTTATACAAATAAGCTTATGATGAGCTTTTGGCAGCCCTTCTTTAACAAGGCAGTCAGTGGCATGACTCTCCAACAAGAATTTGTGATATGCATCTGTAAAGAATATATGTTGTAGATGGTTATGTTTTTGAAGTAGAGCCAGGGTTTCACAGGGCATAATAGCTCTACCACTTCTAAGATTTCTCTTTCTGCATGTATGGATATTACCTCACTCCATCTGATTAGGTGAGAATAAAGGTTTGAATAAGGATGGTGATGGTGATGATGAGATGAAGGCATTACAACTATTGATTATGTACTGTATTTTACATTGTGGTGCGGTGAGGATCTGTCCGTTCTCCCCTTTGGGGCTAAGATGTGAATGAATGTGTTTGAATGGATGAGTAAATGGAGAGTGTGTCGTCCTGTCTTGGCTACCTCCCTTTCCTTGGGGGAAGCAGCCTAGGTATATAGATAGATAGATAGATAGATTTTACATTGCCGAATTTTTGAAGAGAGGTATAAAGTACCTGTAGTGTACAGTAGTATATGGATACCTTACTTACTGATAACCTGTCTCAGTTGAAGCGGTGAGAATCAGATAGTAAATATTTAAATTGCCTATTTCTCTTTTGAGATTAACTTCATTGGTTTAAACCCAGGAGTGAGCTTAATCCTAGCAAGATGATTTTATATTTTCAGCATGTGGCTGCTCACTGTTTGGCTCAGTGCGTGATGACTGTGAGCAGATGACCGGGCAGTGTGTTTGCAAGCCAGGCATTAGTGGCAAGAAATGCAATAGCTGTCCTGATGGGTTGGTGCTGGGACCAACAGGGTGCCGGCCTCAGAGTGACACTACACCCCCACCTCGGACGTGTGCTGAACTACAGTGTTACTTTGGTGCACGCTGCCTTGAACACAGTGGCCATGCTGAGTGCAAGGTAAGGGAGTCATATGTGGACTGCTGGTAGTGAAGATTTAATGATGATGCATAATTTGTGAATTTAGAGTGAGTTGTTGGGTAGTATTTTTAAATGTATTTGGAAATGGATGACAGTCTGTTGATTTTTCCTGAAATATTTTGTATTGTGTGGAGGTTTTTCATGAATATTATTGTATACTGGATCCCCCTTTTGTTTTGTTTGTAAATAAGCTGATAAATCAAGTAATAGAACTACCTGTACTAGAATTTTATAATAATATTGCTGAAATAGGGTTAAATAGTGCTGACCATAGAATCTTAATGTTGCCTTTTCCTGTTTTGACTGCCAGTGAATTCTTTATAACTGGCACTTTTAGGAAACAAAAGACCAACCATCCAGCCAACAGGCTGAGATTGGCATTGACTGCTGCTCGCAGACTCGGTCTTTATTCCATTCAACACTGCCTAGATCTTGTCTCATAGAAATAAGCTCATCCCACTGAAGGTAAACTATCTTGTACTCAGCTCATTAATAATTTTAAATATTTAGTTATACATACAGTAGTCTTGTGCATTGGCAGAGAATATTCTTAATATATACTGTACATGGCTGTTCATGGAGGGGATGGATTGGAGTGGTTTATGAGAGAGAGGTGTGTGAGCTGGGAGCAGCAAGGCAGTGAAATGGTGGGGGACGGCGACATTGAGGCGATTTTGTTTGTGGCCACCTCTTATAGGATTAAGGCATCTGGCAGTAGATAGATAGATAGATGTTCTTGAAACAAAGAGAACACCACAAGAATGTACTTCAGTGTTTATTTTTTCCCCCTGAAAATGTTAACAACTTATCTACAAACAAGTACGGTAATCCCTTGATTATCCGGACGTCCATTTTCCGAACAATCCATTATCCGGATGCTGTGATCTGGCTTTTTGAAACCATTATTCATACCGTATATTTTTCCAGTTTTTCCGGACAAAATGCTTGTGTCAGGGTGGAAATTACGGCTGCATGAACATTTTCATCCAGCCAGGCTGGTTTTTTTTTCATGTTTTTTTCTTGTCACTGCAGGGTATGGCCCTGCAGTGGTGATTGCTTGTCTGTGGTTGATGGGTCAGCTTGACCATGGTAATTGCTTGGCTGTGGTTTAAAGGTGTGCTTGACCACAAAGAGTTGTGTAAAATACCAGGAATAAGTGTTGTAGAATATGTACGTTAGTGGCCCTTCACAGTGGCTTTCAAAGTTAAGGTCCGTACAAAGGGGTGTCAGGGAAGAAGTCCATTATCCGGACTGATCAACTATCCAGACATGCCATTGGCTGTAATACAGTGGACAATCAAGGGATTACTGTATACCGATTAGAAGAAAAAATGTTCAACCCAGATCTTTTTAATACATAACAAATGGACCTTAAGTTGCGAAAGGTGAGAAACCCTGAGAGGTCAACCATTTGCTCCTATCCACAGGCCATGGATTGATACCTGGAAAGTCATATGGCCATAAAACATCTTCCAACAAAATCCTGTGACAGGGCAGTGCCTTAGCCCCTCAATAGGGATTGTATGGTTTGAAACTATCAGTAACTAGCAAACTTTAGTTTGTATGTTTGACTTTACCATCATTTTGTAAACTTAGGAACTTTCCATTGATACAGTGTGAGGCACAGTGCCCAGAAGACTCTGCCTCAGCTCCTCCTGTGTGTGGATCTGATGGTGAAACTTACTCAAGTGAGTGCCACTTGCGTCTGTTTGCCTGTCACTACCAGAAGGATGTGGTGGTAGATGCACTTGGCCCATGTCCAGTCCCAGGTGAGTGCTACTTAAGGATATCAGACCACACTCACAACTCCTCAGAATGTCTGCTACAGTATCTGATTGGTTATTTCTGTGATACTGAAGATTTATAAGTAAAATTTGCTTCACACCAACTCAAGTAATTTCAGCAAGCACCTATCAAGAATAGGTATTCTGAGGTAGTTGGAGAAGGTATGGTTTGGAGGGACGGAGATAGAGATGATGAGGGAGGGAGGGAAGGGAGAGCACGCCTGTGTCTGTGTCGTGCTGCGTTACACCTGCACCTCGCCCTCTTAGCCTCGCTCTCTTCCATTTTACGCACTTTTATTGATAATGTAAACACTTGACTGGTGAGACACTGCCTTGTTGAGATGTCACCTGCTGGTCAGTTTTACTCACAGGCAAGTCTCCAAGCAGTGTTGATCTTCAGTGGTCTAGGGAATGCCAGATAAATCACAGTTTCACATCACCATACCCATAATTATATAACCACTTATTATTATTATTATTATGTATATTTAGTGTTGATCAGGTGATAAAGTTATTTTGATGTGCACAGTAATGTTATACGTTATGGCAATATGCTCTAGAGAAAATACGGCTCAAACTTACACTTCCACCCTGAGGAATTGATCATACCTGGCATTCCACTTCATGAAAAATATTTGAAGAAGAAAATGTAAATGAACAAACAACATTTAAATAAGTTTCTTAGCACGCAAAAGAACTGTTACCCAAAGCATCTATCACTAAAACTAGGACTTTTAGTCTGAAAGTGCACACCCTTTCAATATGACACAGGATGATAAAGTTTTAACTTGACAGTTTAGCTTTGATCATAATTTTCTTTTAAGATTTTGTTTTACATTATTACTGTTATTCAAGAATATTTTGCCAGCTGCTCTTTTCTGAGTCAACAGACACTGTCACCCTCTATGGAACTTCATAGTTTGCATCAGTTCATTTAGTGTCAACTTACCTCGTAATTTAGATTTCCTTAGTACAGTAGCTCTTGTTTATAGAACCCCATATGTACCGATGAGTTCCTGAGTGTGGCAGGTGTGAATGCTGGACATTTACCTGTCTGTGGTCACCTGTGTTGCACTCTTGTTCTGCCCGAATGTTGTGAGCCCCACTTGTGACCCGACTCACACCCCAGCTCTGTCTTATTTCTTGCATTATACTTACTCAGACCCATAATGCATTTTTACATTATATGTGCTGTAGTTTTGGAGGGGTTTGTTTCAGAATTTACATTGTTTTGGTACCCCAAACAGCAATATTCACATGACTGCATTATTTGGAGTTCTTGTGTGGTAGAGTTTGTTAACTTTGTAATTCACCTGCTGATTTGGAAACTTTTGCGAATAAAAGAAGGGGGATTTGATATTTCATTTAAACTTCTAAGAAAGAGAGAACTATAGTGGGAGTGAGGACAGACCTAGGAGTGTGAGCCAGTGTCTTGTTTAGCACTGCTCTTATGTGCCAACAACCTGATGTAGGCAACCAGTCTGATGGTGTGACGGAATCGCCGCTGCGCCGCTCCACTGCTCCTTTATCTACGGAGCCTCACCGGGCAGAGACAGCCAAGGCCACCCGTCATCTGCTTCACCCGGAGTATGTGGTGGGTGCTGGCAGCCGCCACAGCACCCACAGTCTCTCCAACAGCATCTTCGGTGTCCCACCCACACCTGTTACCATCGTCGCCCTTGGTCTTCTGGGCTCCATCTGCTACCAAGACAAGGACTGTTCTGTGCCTTACTCACTCTGCAAAACTTCTGTCTGCGTCTGCCGTGCTGGCTACACCCAGAGTGCCAACCGTCTTACCTGCGTAGGTAAGTGATGACACAGGCTGTCCCAGGTAAGGTGCTGCACTGCATGGCTCCCTGCACCAGCACTCTATATGTCACGTAGTGCTTACACTCAGCTAGTTGTTGGTGTTGTACTTATAGCAAATAATAAAAACCCTGGTATCAAGAGTTCTAACGTATTATAGTGCTGTACTCTGAATTCTTTTTGTGTTACATTCTCTATAATACAAATTGTTTTGAACATAAGCTTGATGGCAACTCCTCCTTTCAGTAAACACACCTGGGAGGGAGGAAGTACGTGGTTTATGCAGCCGTCAGCCTTGCCAGCGAGGAGGAACCTGCAGAGATCTGCCAGATGGGAGCTACCGCTGTGATTGCTCCCCTAGAGCCACTGGAGCTCACTGTGAAGAGGAGCTGCCCCCACCCTATGATGTACCCTCATTTAGTGGATCCTCCTACTTGGAGGTGAAGAAGATCAAGGCATACAATAAGGTTCAGGTATGGTTTAATACTCTATTTTATCTATAAGCACTGTCATATTGCACCTTCTGGCTTGTACAGTCACTTTATATACCAAATGTTCTAGAATGTCCAAATATTTTGCCCCATCTTTTTATAGTAGGCCCAACACTTCAGCTCAAGGCCAAGCTCTTCACAGTTAATATATTTGTTTTCTCCCAGAGTTATGTTTATTCTTCACCCACAGTTAATGTTTTTTTCATTGTTATCAGTACAGTAGAAAATGTGAATAGTGAAATTATTATGAACTGTATTGTGATTAGACGAGCATAAGAAACCTAAATATTAAAGTATCCATCCATCCATCCATCATCCAATCCTACATTGCTTCAAGAGGAGCGTAGGAGCCTGGGGCTAGGCAGTTGGTCTTGACATTTAAGATGAGAGTGACCAGCCTCACTCATCCCTGAGTGGTATTACATGAGCAATCAATCCCAACCATCCCTTGGATATAAACCTTCACTGGCTCAATCCGACTGGAGCGCAATAATTACCCAATAAACCACCAGGTGCCAAAATCTGGTTATATGGTTACCACCCAGCATAGTAAATGGTTTCCTGGTGTACAGGAAAACATCTGGCTTGTCACTCAGTGTAGAGTCACCCATAGGCAGAAGGAAAAGGAAAGAATGAAGGAAAGAAAGACAGAAAAGAGAGTGTAAAATCACCCATAGGCAGAAGGACAAGGAAAGGATGAAGGATAGAAAGACAGAAGAGGATGGAAGGTATCCTAAATTTAAAACTATTAATCAGTTAGCATACGCAGTGAAAGGTTTTTGATGTGACTTGTTATATGAGGCATAAGAATACAGGTATATCAGATATTTATCGTACTGTAGACAAATCCAGAGGGATTATGGAAGTTGACACAGGTATTGCATGGATGGAAAACAGTTCACTGTTGTAAAGAGTTATGGTGATAAGGAAGTATGTGTACCAGTACCATAGATTTGTGTGTGTGTGTGTGTGTGTGTGTGTGTGTGTGTGTGTGTGTGTACAAGGATGTGTGATGTCCCCATGATTGTTCAGTATCAGTGTGGATGGGGTTAAGAGAGATGCCAAAACAAGATTTATAGAAAAGGGAATGGACCTGGTGATGGATAAAGAATGGTGATTTCAGATCAGTTTCTGTAGAATCTTTGCAGACTTATTCAGAACTTTGTTAAAATCTATTGTGGTGTGATTTGAATATAGTGTGAGTAATAGTGAACTGTTGAGTGTTAAGAGGAAATATAACTCAGTCTGATGTGTTGATAAATGGTGAAACTTAAATTGTTGGAGGAGCTCAAGTGTCTTGGTGCAGTAAATGAAAAATATGGTAAATGTATAATGACGGCACAGGATAGGGTGGCTCAAGGAAGAAATGTGTACAGCACTACGAAGCCTTGGTATGAAACAGTTGACAGTTCGGAGGGTGCAATATGATTGCAGGAAAGTGTTTTAATGCGTTTGTAAATGTATGGGGGAGAGACTGATACTGCCTACCTAGTAAGTTTGTAAAGTCTAGAATGTGAAAGGAGGATTTAGGACCGCTAAGGAATAATTATGCATTGTGTTGTTTGGCTAGGATAAGAAACATAGAGGTATATGAAAGCTGTGGACTAAGAAAGTCTGCTGAACAATGTTAGATGAGTGTGCATAAAGGATTGTTATATGAAGAGAATTGTTAACAGAATATAAACAATCTAAATATTTATTTTTTCATTGATAGTCATGTATGTCTTTGAGGACCTTACCTTACCCCATCCTTAGGTGGGAGAAAGAGTTCAAGGTGATAATCATGGTGACAGTGTATGGTACACAGTTTCAGAATATAGATATGAACAATGAACATTAAACTTACACTGTATATTTAAAGTTACACTTACCCATCAGTTAGGCTATGTATCTTAAACAGAGACAGATATAATCCCATCAACACCCTTCATTTCAAATACTCTGTCCCCATGGTACTATCGCTTGAAAAAATATCCTTACTTATGTGAACGCAAGACTTCACAGTGGGGAGAGCGATTCAAACAGTATTGGTAATCCATATTCCATCATCTGTTGTGTCAAAATGACTTACGTCACTTTTGTAAGGATACCTTTTTTGAGTGATAGTACATTAATGAAAATGAAAAGTTAGCTTCTTGTTGCATGTTAATGCCATATTTCCTCCAGATGATATTTATCAGTTTTATATATAAAATGTAAACAGTAACCAGATATTATTGGAAATATATATTTTACTCTAACCTCATTTCATTTGTTGTGTCAAAATGACACATCACTTTTTTATGGATACTTTTTTGAGCTATAGTACATTAGTGAATATGAAAAGTTAGCTTCTTGTTGCATGTTAATGCCATATTTCCTCCAGTTGATATATATATATATATATATATATATATAGTGTAAACAGTAACCAGATATTATTGGAGATAAATATTTTACTCTAACCTCATTTCATCTGATGACATTCTCTTTTTTTTATTCTTTCTATCTCCAGCAGTTTTACTCAGCTTAAGAAAGTCATTTCATTTTGAAGGTACCAGTATGCTTGACAGCTAAATCTACCTCAAACTAATCTCATAAACCTAATTAAATGTTTAGAAGTTAGTCTTTCTGTCAGGTTATCACCCAGTCAAGAGAGCAAGAATAAGGAGAGAAATACACCATCAGTTTGAAAAGATTAATAACACTGGATTGTCATTATTTCCTGTGTGGAACTTTGTTAACATCCCATTGTTATGGTACTGGTCAGGTTGAAATGGAGTTCCGGACATTCACTGACAGTGGGGTGCTTCTGTATAGTCAACAACAGCAAGATGGCTCTGGAGATTTCCTCTCACTTGCCCTTGTTGATGGTTTTGTTGAATTTCGATACAACCTAGGCTCAGGACCAGCTCTTATCCGCAGCCACCAACGTGTCCAGATGAAGCGCTTTCATAGAGTAAGTATTGTTAAAATTTGTACACTATCTATCTCTCTGTCTTTTTATATCCAGATGCTATAATCCTGTAAGGGGTGGCCATTTGTCTTTATGTTAGTTGTTTTATGGGGAGGGGCACTCACTAACCCTCCACCAACCCACATGTTGACATGTAGGGAACACGTTAGGGTTGCCATATCTGAACAGTGAAAATACCGGATGCCTCTGCTGAAAGCCATGCTCCCGCCTCCCAACACAGACTTTGGGCTTTTGGCATTATGAAACATTCATTTATCATTCATCATCCAATCCTACGTTGCCCCATGAGGAACATAGGAGCATGGGGCTAGGCAAGTTGGTCCTGACATTTAAGATAAGAGTGACCAGCCTCGCTCATCCCTGAGTGGCATTACGTGAGCAATAAACCCCAACCATCCCTCGGATGTAAACCTTCACCAGCTCAGTCCGATTGGAGCTTCGTAATTACCCACCAAACCACCAGGCGCCAATATTTGGTTATATGGTTACCACCCAGCATAGTAAATGGTTTCCTGGTGCACAGGAAACCATTTGGCTTGTCACTCAGTGTAGAGTCACCCACAGGCAGAAGGAAGAGGAAAGAAAGACAGAAGAGGGAGTGTAAAGTCACCTTTAGGCAGAAGGACAAGGAAAGAATGAAGGAAAAAAAGACAGAAGAGGATGGAAGGAAAGAAGGATGGAGGAGAGGAAAGGGCAGACACCTGAGACCAACACTACATCGAGTAAGTGGATGGTGAGTGCCCCCACCTACCATAAAGTAAGAGACCTTTATATATATATATATATATATATATATATATATATATATATATATATATTCATACTGTATATACATCAGTGCTACCATTCTGGATCCATCCATCCATCCATCGGTGATACAACATCCTGACATATAAGATAGGAGTGACCAGCCTCACTCATCCCTGAGTGCCATTATGTGAGCAATAAACCCTAACCATCCCTTGGATATACATTTGCACAGGCTCAATCCGATTGGAGCACCTTCTTTAATCTTTTTACAGTACAGTATATTGGAAAACAGACAAATTACAGAATTGGCAAGATTATGACTGTCAAATGCAACACCACCATAGATGCAGGATAAGATCATAAGAATAACAAACGCTACAATGTAAAAATGGAAACTAAGCCAATAATTGTGTGCAGTTACCATTTATTTTATGGCTATAACAGCACTAAATATGAAAAAACAAAAAATCGTGGCCGAACAAGAGGAAAAGGCAGGACATTTTAGCTAGCTGCCAGAAATAAATCAGCCAGGTTGGCAACACTTACCAGCTGACGAAAACAACGAATCTCTCTCTCTCTCTCTCTCTCGTCATTACAGAGTTTAGTAGTATATTAAATTTTTCGAGAAGAAGTGGTTGAAGCAGAAATTCGGGACTTTTGGATAATTTTTAAAAATCTTCCCAGATGAAGATTTTGACACGTAAATGCAGGACATGTCTGGGAAAATCAGGACGTATGGCAACCCTAGAACACGTATGAGTTGGTTAAATGGTTGCCATGCAGCGTTGTAAATGGTTTTGTGGCTTACAGGAAACTGTCAGGCTTGTAGCTCAATGTAAAGACCTGAAAAAGAAAGAAGAGTAATAAAAAGTGAAAGGAAGTATGGGAGATGTAGGAAGAGAGGAGAGCAGACACAAAAAGAATGATAAATTGAAGGAAGAAGTAAGTGAGTGGTCACCACCACCACCACATATGTAAAATAGGCTCACACAATATAATGCATAATGTTGCATTGCACGACATGCCACACTAAGGTGCAGACACAACAGTAGTGTGTAGGAAACCAATGGGACAACCCCATACAAGCAATTACTTATTTGTGGTTGACAGGTCTGCGTGACCCAGTAATGTTTTATATAATTATCCTATCGATGTGTTCCTTTAGTTATGGGTGATGGTGGTAGGATCCACAGGCAGGAAAGAGGAAAAACACAAAAGTTGGAGGACTGTTTTTAGCATCCCGTACTGAAATGGACCACACATTTGTCCACTATCATTCATCACTTCAGAATGTGAGTTACTCAAATGTACCTTATTTATGATTATGGCATGTTTTAGTATAAGTGGTATTAAGGCATGGAAACATTCATTAATATCTACATGTTTTTTTTCAGGTGGTAGCCAAGAGGTACCAACGAGATGGGATCCTGCAGTTGGATGACACAGAGGATGCAGTGGGCAAGGCACCTGGCAACCTTAAAAGCCTTGACTTGCGTGGTTCCACATATATTGGTTATGTTCCCACTAGTGAAAGGAGGTCAGTTTTCCCAATATTTTTTATACACACAAACAAGCATGCCTGTTTTTATGAAGGGAATTATTGTTTGGTGCTTAAGCTGTGGTGTTCTTAATATTGTTACGGCATATATTTAACTTTTATTAATAATTTCCATTTTGTTTTGTATGCATAAAACAATGGAAAAATTTATACATCATTTTGCTCCATGATTAATGGTCTTAAGTAAGTCTAAGACACATGGACTGTGTGCAGAATTATGTACAGTGAATGGTACTACACACAAACAAATAAAGGAAAGCATAGAAAGAACACATATCAGAAGAGGCCTTTAAATTAAGAGTAATTAATATATGCATAGCTTTCACTTGGCATTACCACAGGAGTCTCATGTTCTCCTGCCAGCAGATACTAGTCAACATAGCATAATAGGTGTACAGGTATGAAAAATAAAAGTTAATATATGCAGAGAAGTATGTAAAGAGATTAGTAAAGAGAAAGAAGAAAACATTAGTGACAACCATAGGAAAAGAAATGTAACTTTGAAAACAGGAGATTGTTTCAGAAAGAGGTACAGTATTGTAGGACTGCTTGTGGGAAAATGTATGGGATGAAAATATAAGAATGCTATCATCTTAAAACAAAGCAGATGGAAAGACTCAAAAAATTGATGAAATGAAAATGACAAGGAGTGGTCATAAAATGGTTTGGTGGTGCATAAAGCAGTAGTTGTGCCTAAGAAGGAATTGGTGGCAGGTCTGAAGAATGTTTTGAAAAGGTTGAAGAATGAGAAGAGACCATGGATTGATGATGATATACAGTATATGCAAAGTGATGAAATGTAGCCTAGGGGTTGCTGAAAATAATTCACAAAGCATGCATTGGTGGAATCGTATTAGTTGAGTTTAAAAAATTCATGCTTGTACTCACGATCAAAAGTTACAGTGACTGAAGTGAGCCTGAAAATGTTGCAGAATACCTGGTAAGTGTGGTTAGATTTGCATGTAAAATAAATGGAAGAATAACGGGAGATGGATATGCGAGTATAAGTGTGACTGGTTACTAATGATCAGGGTAGTTTCTGTTAGGTGGATAGTGCAGAAATCAGATAAGAATAATTGTTTGATAATTATGGCATTCATGAATCTGGAGAAAAAAATAACAAGATCAGTAACTCAAGATGTAAGAAGTTATGCCATTTATTTTTGTCCAGTGGTTTTGCACACCCACTTGCATGTTTTTTTTTTTTGTGTTTTTTTTTTTTTTGATGGTAATGAACTTTATCTAAATTAGTTGTGGACTTAGGTTAGGTAACAGTGTCCCCCACAAGGCTAGCCTTGGAACCCCCAGTAACATGTGCCCATGGAACCCATCTTCACTTAATGTTATGATCTTTGACAACCATAACTCAGTCTTCATGCAAGGGATACCTGTAGTTATAAGTTATCAGACTATTTCTTGTACTGTAGTATGATTTTTAGATCATAGCAGTGGTATCATTTTAATATCAATCTTACCAGGGTATGGGAGAATGCAGGAACATCTGAAGGGCTAGTGGGGTGCCTACGTGAAGTACGAATAAATGGACGCCCGTTGGACCTGGTGTGGCCTGGGTCACCCCATGTTACAAGAGCAGAGCATGTAGGGGAGTGTTCAGCCTCACCTTGTGTCTCTTTACCCTGCCTTAATGCCGGCTCCTGCAGACCTACCCATGACGACAACTTTAAGTGTCTCTGCATCCCAGGCTACACAGGTTAGGCTAAGATTGGTTTAAAGTAGCTGATTGTCAGAGCATTTATAAAAGTAATCAGAGCTGCTTTGTAACCTTATCGGGCCACTCAGCATTTGCCCAGATGAGAGCCACTTGTGGACCACTCCTGTGCAGTAATCTGATGTTCACTTGTGGTTGACAACACCTTGCTGCAGCGAGGTCCCAGGAAATACGTGGAGATTTGGTTCCTGGTGGATACCACATTTCCATCTCCACACAGCTAACAGAGGCACCACAGTAGGCTCCACTTCATCCTGTGATCTGATTGAATGGTTACTCCTCATCATTATAAATGGTAAATTTTGTAAATGAATAAATGTGCACATAATTAGGCATGTGAGGTTGGGATTGTGTGATACGTGAATGTATGTTGGCCCATTTCATTAAGCAAGCTGTTAACACTTAACAGTTCTCCCAGTTTTATACTTCTGTTTCTGACTTTTATCTTACCCCATCCATAGGTAGGAAAAAAAGATCACAGTGATGATGATGACGATGCTTTTATTTGATATGTGCTGAAAGAGATAGAATCTGTTGCCAGTTTACCCTTGCTTGTTTAGCCCTTTGACTTCTGTGATTTCAGTCAGCTGAACAAAGTCACTTGGTGTTGAATTAACCGAAGCTGTGCAGTGTATCAATAGCAGATAAAGTTACTTGAGTTCTGTTTTTTTTTCCTAAAAGATTTCAAGCTTAACAAATTATTGTGGTGTCAATCTGAATAAATTGCAACACCCAGGGTTCACCAAGCACAGTGAATGGGTTGACCCCTTGCATTTGATTTTTTTTTTTTTTTTCTATCTTCAAATGATTTTACTAGCCTTATGAGTGACTTTTTCAACAAGATGGGGATAAGAGACTTGTTGGAGGAAGGGATTAGATATAGTCTTGTGTAATAACTGAAGTGAAACTTAACAAATTAATCGCTGGTCTGGCCGGGACTTGAACTCGGGCCCCAGCCCATCATACGCGCGCACGTTACCACTGAGCCAAAGAGAAGGTCCCTGCTTTGGCTCTAAGCATTGTGGGCTTTTATACACCCCATTACATTTGATTAACCTCTTCACCATGAGAATCTACCCAAAGCTGATAACTAAATAAGTAGATAAATAAATAAATGAAACAATATGTAGGTAGTAACAAAAAATTTAAAGAATTCCCCAGGCTAAAGGGGTTAATGATAATGCTACATGAAGGTGTTATATTGCAGGTGAGCAGTGTGAGGTGAGGCTGGATCCATGTGAGCGTGAGCCATGTCAGGCTGGAGCCACCTGTCTCTCCCTCCCCTCTGATGGTTTCCTTTGCAAGTGTCCTCCAGGCAGAACTGGCACCCTCTGTGACCAGAGTGAGTAACTGTTTTGCTAAAGTTTCATTAGGAACCCAGAATTCATATGGCAGATGGTAAAGTGTGAAATATTTTATACTAAAGTTCTGTGAATTTATGATGATTTGACATTTAATTCTTGACTAGAGGTAAGTACAGTGAACCCCCTACATAATGAACTGATTGGATGAAAATCAAGTATGTTTTTACCATAATTTTTACTATGGGGTTCATGTTTTTTACCACCTCCAACTCTACACATAAAGGTAAGATCTCAGTTTATATTTCCTCTGAGTCTTGAGGAAGCAGAGCCCACACCCAGTGAGGACATGATTATAATGTATATATTAGAAAAATATATAACAAAAGTCAGAACTGAAGTACATGGTGGTCACTGAGAAGTTCAGTAATGATTACAGGTCAAGGCTACAGGACAGACTGGGCTGGCCAAGATTGCTTTTGTCCACCCTTGAGGGTAGGCTGATTGTAAACAAAGACAGTTGTATGCCCAGTAACCCATTTTTGAAAGCACCAGATGTCTCTTTGAGATTGTTGAAGTGTCTGTTTAAAGAGGGGTTCATTAATTACAGTGCCCTTTACATCAAAAGTTCACAGTATTCTTTTTAGGAGGATGAACAACTGTTTAAAGTATTACCACATACCATTGTTACTGTATGAACAAACTGATGAAAGATTTAAGCATGTAACTGAAAAACCATTTTAAAAAACAGTGTGGAACGGTCTCCAAGAATCCTTCTAGCTTCTGAATCTTAGAATATCTCCAGGGTAAAATAGGGTAATTTCACCATGAATGGTGGTTTTTGCTAAATACAAGTCACCAGGTGTGGAATAGTGACACTTTTATTGCTTTATCAGTACATTCAGCCCTTCTGCTAAACATAACTATAATCATTTTGTGAAAAAAAAATAATTTGGCCCACACCACAGATAAAAAAAAAAAAAAGTCACAGCAAACTTACCGTGCCCAGCAGGGTAATTTTGCCATGACCTTTTTGTTGTTATTGTTGGTACCATATTTACTGTAATGCTTGGTAGGGGCGCTCATCATCCACTCGCTGAATGTGGTGTTGCTCTCGGGCGCCTGCCTTTTCCTGTCTTCCTTCTTTCCATCCTTCCTCTTCATTCTTTTTTTTATTCTTTCCTCATCCTTCTGCTTATGGATGACTCTACCCTGAGTGACAAGCCAAATAGTTTCCTGTACATCAGGAAACTATTTTCTATGCTGGGTGGTAACCATATAACCAAATTATGGCACCAGATGGTTTAATGGGCAAGTAAAGCACTACATTCAGATTGAGCTGGTGTAGGTTTATATCAAAGGGGTGGATGGGGTTTATTGCTCACATAATGCCACTCAGGGATGGGTGAGGCTGGTCACTGTCATCCTAAATATCAGGATCAACATGCCTAGCTCCAGGCTTCTGTGCTTCTCATGGGGCAACACTGGGTTAAATGATGAATGAATGAATGAATGAACTGCTGGTCTTGTTATAATACCACACTACATATCATACACAGTTGATTTTAAGTAGGCTTAGGTAGCCGTGGCCACCATACAGTAGGGCTTATGCCATGTATTGGGCAAACTTTACGTTGATGGCATCCATCATTGTTTCTCTGATTGTTTCACGGTTGGTTTGTTGGTCGGGGGGACTACCATGGCACAAGTGCATGGCAGGCTACTGTTTTGTATTGTGTGTGTGTGTGTGTGTGTGTGTGTGTGTGTGTGTGTGTGTGTGTTGTGTGTGTGTGTGTGAACATTGAAAACAGCTCTGAACCACTTTTAACCTGAAACATGTAAATAATGGGTGAACAGAATATTTTTATCCAGTTTTTATTTATCCAATAAATCCTGAAAGTTTTCTGTAAACAATTTCAATTCTCCAATCCCATTGTTTTTCACAATGGATCAAAACTCATATGACCTTGTTAGGTTGGCATTCCTCTAAAACCTAAGGCCAGCAGAATCCAAATCCATGCAATAGTTTTGGAGCTATGGGCCTTTGAATTGGAATGATTGGCGTCATAGCAAAATTACTCCGTTTTACCCTAAAACTTATTATTATTATTTTTTTTGTCATTACCATACAGTATCAAGATACATGAAAGCCTATTTAAGTGTATACCTATTGTAGATGTCAGCCTAGGAGTCTGAGGGAGGGCAGAGTTCCCTCAGACTATATCTCCCTTTATTTATTTATTTTTAATACAGTACAGTAGATGTGTCATTAAAATGTTAGTAACAGGCGCTGGGTGAAAGATAGGTTTTGACCACCAAATATCTGTAATGCCTGCATGTTTGAGGGGAGGGTATTATGTTTGATGGTCTTTTGATGGTATTTTGCAAACTTTTTCAGTGGATGAGCAAGATAAATCCCTTATATATAATGTTAACCTTGCTAGCCCTGTCAGTGCTGAGTTGCCTTGTTAGTTTAACTCAAGTGCTTCTTTCTTTCCCACCAGTGGACCGGACTCTGCGAGAGGTAGTCATCCCAGATTTTGATGGAGATGCATATCTAGAGCTACCAACATTAGAAAATGTTGGTCATTCTCTGGTGCTAGAGCTGTGGTTCCTGACTCGCTCTCCTGATGGCGTTCTTCTCTACAACGGTCAAGTTGGGGGAAGAGGGGACTTCATTGCCCTGAACCTCCGAAATGGCCATGTTGAGTTTTCCTACAACTTAGGTTCAGGACTGGCAACCCTTGTGTGAGTAAAATATTTATTTTTGTTTGTCCCTCTCCCCTCTAGTCTTACATAGTGCTCTTATTGTACCTTGATGCAAACTTTTAGAGAAGCTGCATTACTTAGTATCTGTTTAGGGCATATTGTTGTATTGTACATTGATCTAGAGGGAAGGGTGTATTTCGTCTGGGCATGATGGTGGTAAGCCAGCAGTGGTGCCCTCACGTAATTACAAGTTTCTTAGTACTGCACTCTCAGATCCGTCACCCCAAGTGGAGTGTCCGGTGTTTACCACTTCCATGTCTCATCATTGTTATTCGGATTTAATTGAATGTCACAAAATTAGATCTGCTTGTGTCACAGAATCACCAATTGTAATGTGTTGTTTCAGATTCAGGCTGAAGTAAGTAGTGGACCACTGGTGTAGGTGGTAAACTTCAGGTCAGAGTGAGCAACATGAACAATCACATGCAGTTTGTTCCTGAACTTACTCTGGCACAAGTTCTGTTTCTGTAGCCATGCTCACGCTCCCAGTGTGGATTTTTGTGCTGGCAAGGTTGACACTAGTACTTTTCTAAATTCTCTGTTGAGAAAGTAAAGAAAGAAATTACAGTATTTAAGAACTGCAGAAGTTAAAAAAAAAGTGTTCATTTAGTAATACTGTATACAGTATTGTAATCCAGCATCACCTGGAAATACTGATATTGCACTGCAGTATATGCCACCAGGAGAATGCTTAGATAGAGTAGTTGCTGATTTGATATTAATGACTCAAATGGACTGAAAGTATTTGAAAATCAATGTAAAATAAATATAATTACCATATGACCTGCCTGATATCTTCCTGTCACTAAGATGGTGGAAGAATGTTGTCCTTAATGGTACTGGATAAGAATACAATATATGGCAGAAAAGTTTATACAGAATAATGTTCACCCTGTCAGTACAGTTGCACACTAGACCTCCTCCACCACATGTTCGAAGAGAATGATAAATGACAGTCATGAACTCAGTTTCATTGTCAACAGTATTCACATTCGAACATATGCCATGAGGTCAATATCATTTTCTCTTTTTAAAGCATTTTGCATTGTCTTTTATTTTCAAATGCCACACTATGCCACCCTAACACCCACTGACCCTTGTTTACCACACACTAGATGGATGCTTGTCTCTGACAAAGTTTGTTTAGTAAGTCTCTGATTTATGCAGTTAGTTTTTTGTAGTGTGTTCTACATCATTTTCATGTAATATATTCACCACATGAATTATGTTCTTTGATATGCTCTGTTTTATTTGTTTTGAACTGGTACTCTCATGCTATACACTGATCAGTCATGCTTGAAGTTCTGTGTTGTCTTGTCCTTGCTGAGGGAGAGTGAGGCACTAGTAAGGTACTGTAACCCTTATCTGCATCCAGTATAAATGATTCACACTATACTTCACTGTTCACTGTTGGTGTGCGTAGATGCTCACTGTTCCAGTCACTCGGTAATCCCCCTCCCCAGAAAACGTCATAGTAATGATGATTAAATAAAATACCCCCAGCTGTGATGCTCATGGTGTAGATTAAGGAATGTGCAATATCCAAATGACCAAATATTGAACCTGAAATACACAACACAAGAATACCAAAAGCTATACAGTAGTTGATTCATATTTCATGAAGTTGATTTGATAAGCAGGTGCAAGACAGTTGACTACCTTGTAATGATATGGTTTGCCCTCCTTGCCTCCCTGTACTAATCATACAGGAGCCCTACACGTGTGCCTCTGAACACGTGGCATGTGGTCAGGGTGCGCAGAAAGAAGAGAAGGGGCATCCTAAGAGTCAACCGTGGACGACGAGTAATGGGGAAGAGTGGACCCCGGCTAAAAGAACTAAACCTCAACCAGCCACTTTACCTCGGTGGACTTGAGTAAGTTCTTTTAACCAGAAAGTATTTGTTGAATAATATTTTGCCATCAGTAGCCTCAGGTATATACCATGTGTTTATACTGTATGTGTTTTGTTGTTGTCGTGGTCCCTGGACTGCAGGCTGAAGTTACTCTTTTCCTGTAAGCCACCTTTCTCTGTTTGGCTAATAAGGAAGGAGTTTAAGAATGTTTAATTACTATATATATATCCATCCATCCATCATCCAGTCCTACATTGCCCCATGAGGAGCATAGGACCCCAGGGCTAGGCAAGTGGGTCCTGACATTTAAGATGAGAGTGATCAGCCTCACTTATCCCTGAGTGGCGTTATGTGAGCAATGAACCGCATCCACCCATTGGATATAAACCTTCACCATCACAGTCTGATTGGAGCTCCCTAATTACCCGCTAAACCACCAGGTGCCAAAATTTGGTTATATGGTTCCACCCAGCATAGTAAATGGTTTCCTGGTGTACAGGAAACCATTATGCTTGTCACCCAGTGTACAGTCTCCCACAGGCAAAAGGAAGAGGAAAGAATGAAGGAAAGAAACACAGAAGAGGGAGCCTAAAGTCACCTGTAGGCAGAAGGAAGAGAAAAGATTGAGGGAAGGAAAGAGAGAAAGAGGATGGAAGGAAAGAAGGGTGGAGGAGAAGAAAGGACAGACACCCGAGAGCAGCACTACATCAAACAGTTGATGTAGTTTTGCCCTCAGGTGTCTGCCCTTTCCTCTCCTCCATCCTTCTTTCCTTCCATCCTCTTCTGTCTTTCTTTCCTTTATTCTTTCCTTGTCCCTCTGCCTACAGGTGACTTGACACTCCCTCTTCTGTCTTTCTTTCCTTCATTCTTTGCTCTTCCTTCTGCCTGTGGGTGACTCTACACTGAGTGACAAATCAAATGGTTTCCTGTACACCAGGAAACCATTTACTATGCAGGGTGGTAACCATATAACCAAATTTTGGTGCCTGGTGGTTTAGTGGGTAATTGTGGCACTCCAATCGGATTGAACCTGTGTAGATTTATATCTAAGGGGTGGTTGGGGTTTATTGCTCACGTAATCCCACTCAGGGCTGCATGAAGCTGGTCACTTTCATTTTAAACGTCAGGAACAACTTGCCTAGCCCCGGGCTCCTACACTTTTCATGAGGCAACGTAGGATTGGATGATGAATGAATGAATGATACATATATATATATATATATATATATATATATATAAACCTTCACCGGCTCAATCTGATCGGAGCACAATAATTACCCACTAAACCACCAGGCGCCAAAATTTGGTTATATGGTTACCACTTAGCGTAGTAAATGGTTTCCTGGTGTACAGGAAACCATTTGGCTTGTCACTCAGTGTAGAGTTACCCATAGGCAGAAGGAAGAGGAAAGAATGAAGGAAAGTAAAGTACATGTACTGTAATGTACTGGAGCTGTTATCATTATCATATATAATATTGCTTACAGTCTTTAAAGTTGTCACTGATTATGACTTGACACTGGGATATGAATTACTGTAGTGCCTTGTAACTTTTGCCCTAATTTATGTTTGTGCTGTTTGTTACCACTTCCTGTTACTAAAGATTCTCATTTATTCTGATTAGGAACTACACTCAAGCACACCCTGACTCAGGAGTGACAATGGGTCTCAACGGTGCCATCCAGCGACTCCTTGTTAATTCTGAAGTGTTTGACAACCTGGAGGAAAGGGCCACTGGTGGGAGGGGTGTTCGCAGGTATGAGCTGTAGGAATGATTATTGATAAAGTTGTGTATTTTTCGGCAACCTGAGCTGTGAACTTGTGAAATTGCATTGGAATATAATGATTTGTGCAAACCATAAACCATGTCATATTTAGCCCTTCTCTCAAACCATATATTCAGTTCTCATAAGCTCTGCCACAGTTTCTTGTGACTAAAGGAAAGTTGAGCATAACACAAGCAAAGTTTTTTCATCTCTGCTGGAACATGAAATGAGAGGAGACAGGAAGCCCTAAAGTCTTCTCCATAGTTAGAAGCTGCATGGAAGTGCTACACGGATGAAATCACTATACCAGTGCCAGTACTGATTCTGTAATGAGTATAAAACTGATTTATATTCTGCTCATAATGTTTGTTAGTGCTGCATTGTACAGTACTAATGACACATCTTAAGCATATCACAAACTTGACTTCCTTCACTGTTAGGTATCGTGGACCACCCTGTCAGATGAATCCCTGTGAGAATGGAGGAGTCTGCCAGCCATTCCGTAACAGGTTTCTGTGTAAGTGCTTGGCAGCCTACACTGGAAAGTTCTGTGAAAAACGTAAGTGCGTTATTTAAGTGAACTTTAATATGTATGGTAATGGTGTGTTTTTTTAGTTGTAGAGAACTTTTAACTACTGTACATGATCATGATTACTGTGGAGCATCAGCTGCATACTGCACATAAGATTGTTACCATAATTTTTGAGGATGGAATAAATTAGCACATAATGAAAGAGTGATAATTTCATGTAAGTTGTTCTTGTTTACAGTTGCATATAGTAGATTTATCCAAGACCATGAAAATGTCATCAGGTACTTTGTTGGAAGTTTGTCTTTTTTCAGATGATTTATATAATTGTTGAAGCTTAATGCATTTCCCTCATATACTGTAGGTTCATATATCCTTAGGTGGTAGATGGGTGCTATCATTGACCCTGGGAGGTACTACTATGAGAGTAAAATATTGCCTCAAGCTTGGTAATTAGCCACAAAATAAGTAACTCTTAGGCAGGAAACATACAACCACAAGTACAGTCACTTCTCTCATTTTTTTTTTTTATTGAGGCGAAGGTGCACTCGACAGGTTGGTGATGATTGGGTGAATGCAACATGTCTGAATAACATCTCCATTTGGGTTAGTAAATAAGTTTTGATTCACATCACCTGGTAATTATTTAAAATACAGCGATGTTATTTGGACATGTTGCATTCAGCCAGTCATCACTAACCTGTCAAAGGCACCTTCGCCATTAAAAAAAAAAAAAAAAAAAAAAAAAAAAGGCGATTTTTCTAGTTAGACATACTGTACTCTACAAAGGGGACATAGGGGTAGAGTTCAAACTGAGGCTCATATTGGTACAAATATTACACACCCCAAACTTCTCTTTTTCCAACAGTTTCCAGCAGTTGTTGAAAATTACAGTTATATTACTGGTTTTGGCACTTGGTTTAGTGTCCAGTCCATAGAATTCAGAAGCTGTACCATGGCCAACCCCAGAATGGGGATTCATTAAGAAGAAACATGGCGTTATTTTTATGTTTATTATGTATTTTCATGTTTGCTATATTTTACATATCAGTTGCATCTAAATAATGATCAGTTACACTTTAATTTGATACTGCTGGTGTATATAAATTTTTCTCACCCCAACCAGGAGTGGACGAGGAGCAGATGATGAAACCAATCAAGTTTGATGGCCAGACTTTCCTCAAGTTCCCCAACATGGTATACCGAATGTGAGTGACCATCCACTGCTTGTTTCTGTTCTGAAGTGCTTACTAAGGCTTTACCCAGACATTATGGCTTTCCTTTAACTAATACTGCCATACATTTAACCAGCATCTAAGCTGCATGTATAACTACTAACACATCTTAGTGCAATATGTCAAATTTGTATTGCATTTTCTGTAAAAGCTGTAGTTCTAATTAACCTCATTTGTCCTCAGACTTGTTTTAAATACAGTATAATAAATCGTGTTTGATCAAAGCAAAGAAAGTAATTGACTTCACACGTATCTTTTATTTAGAGTATTTACAATATTGAGGTCATGAAAAGGCTACTCAGTAAGTATGCAAATTCACATTCTGGATGAACCTCTTTAGGACAACTAAATCTCAGGTGTCTGAAATGTGTCAGATCAGAATGTTATAGATCCATAAATTGTTGGAAACAAGTGTTTTCAGTCAACAACCCTGTGATAAAGAAAAACTCTTGGAAGTGTTTCTAAACACAGGGCATGAACTTACACAAAAAATACAGTAATGTGAATCAATAAATTACATATGGTACATTTCAGTATCACACAATCACTTGGTGTTAATTTTTTTTTTTTCCTGAGGCACTTTGTGGTCTAGTGAGTAGCATGGTCGAGTCAGAGTGCCAGCCTTGCCCTATTCATCCCCAGTAGGTAACTGGAGTTTTTTCAGCAGTGTAATGCCACTAACTGCTGTCCATCTACCCTTAAAGGTAGTGGAGTATGATACCCACACCTTGGGTCCTTACACCTCATAGGGGTTGATAATGAGATTGGCTGTACCATTTTACCTTTATTTGTATGACAGGCAATGTTGGTAGTGGAGTATGATACCCACACCTTGGGTCCCTACACCTCATAGGGGTTGATAATGAGATTGGCTGTACCATTGATAATGAGATTGGCTGTACCATTTTACCTTTATTTGTATGACAGGCAATGTTGGATGGTGTCGTAAGTTGGCATCAGTTGGGAAGAAATGTGAAGTAATAGCATAAGAAAACTAATGCTAGTAAAGATACATAGTCAAGACAATTCCCTGTTAAATACAGGTATGTAGGTTTCCAATCACAGCACATTAGGCTTTTATCATTTTAGTTGGTCTTAAAAGTTTTGGTTTCAATGATCTGATGTAAAATGACACTGCATGGATATTTTTAAATAAAACTTCAAAACTGTACTCAAAATATATATGTTCTCAAAATAAACATGTAGGAAAAGTGTAGCTTAAGAGTGTGCCAGTATTTATCATGAATCATTTGTATCTTATTATACTAAATTATTTTATAGTTAATGGTATTCATTCATGTGGAGAGGATGGAGGGTGAAAGACTGACGAAGAGAGAGTATGTGAGTGAGGTGGAGGGGGGAAGAGGGAGGGGGAGGCCGAGGATGAGATGGAGGGATGGGGTGGAGAGGTATATGAGAGAGGGGGGTGTGAGTTGGGAGCAGGGCAGTGAAATGGCGGGGGACAGGGCGACGTGTTGGCATTTTGTTTGTGGCCACCCCAAACGGGATTGAGGCATCTGGCAATAGATAGATAGATAGATAGTATTCATTAAATGCCACTTCTACATCATCTAAGGTAAAACATGCAACAAGCATTATAATCATCATCCATACAGCTCAAGTAATTGCATGATGTACAAGTGAGTGATGATAAGTGAATGATGGAGAAATATCTTGATAAAGACAGACTTTAATCTGGTAGAGAAAATACAAAGGATGAAACAGTTAGCCATTATTACTTGACATAAAGGCTCCACTTTGTTGCAGTTAGGGAAAGTCACTTTTTCTTTGCAGGATGCATTGGCAATGGAGATAAGCTTACTGAATGTTTGTTTGAATTCATGATCAGTGAAATATTACAGTACACTGCAGTACTTGGGAACAGATGTAGAGCTTTGTACCCCATGGTTGCCAACTAATGATGTTGAAGGCATGCTTGCTCAAAATATGTGGACTGTAAAAATTATGAGCATCAATTCAAATAATAGGAGTCGAGTTTTCAACATCTGGCAAAGCCATTATGATAAAAAATATTTTTTATTTTTTCTCTCCACGGGAGTCTTAAAACAACCAACTCTCCATTGGAGGGGGCTGTTTATTCGGTATGTTTAGGCTCTTATTTCATGAGTAGCAACCATCACAAAGGTTATTACAGCCAAACTGGAAACCTTGCAGAATTGGTAAACCTAGAACACCAAACAAAATTTATAGGCTTGCTGTGCTGACTGACCAAGGGTTTTTTTGAATGACTATTGGACCAAAACCAGTATCTTAAGCTAATATGCTTACCAGATTTCACACTTGCTATTGTATTGTCCATCTGATTAATGATTTTTATTAAATTGTTCCATTCAGGAAAAATTACTAGTCCAAAAAGCCCAGCTCTCCCAAAATGTCAGATAATTGATGTACTGCTGTACATGACTTCAGTTTCATAAACTTAATATTATCCATTGCTTTGTCTTCTTTATTGGTTTGCAAATTGGAAAGTGTGTTGTACTGTTCTATCAATTGATTCCTTCCTGTTATTACTAACATATAACAGTGCCACTGGAATAGAGTTGAAAACTTTTGTTTGTTATTCTTACATCCATTCCTTACTCAGATCTTATATACTGTGTTTTTAACCTTTTCTCTCCCAGTCATCTCTTATCATGCTTCTACTAACCCCATAACCAACTAACACTTTCCATGTCCGTGTCATCCGTTTTGGCCCCTGCAGCAACTACACACACTACAACCTCTCTTATGATGAGTATGATGGCTTCGACTTCCCAGAACCTTGGACAGACATAGACCTCAGCTACCCCACAGAATATGATGTGGATGATGATATTGCTTTCTTGGAGGAGGAAGAAGAGTATGAGGTAGAAAAGGAAGAAGAAGAGCAGGAAGAAGAGATGGAACTGATGGAAAAGAAGCAAGAGGAGCAAGAAATGATGGAGGCACTGGAAGAAGAGACTGAGGAAGATGGGTCAGGTTTGCTCACCCTCTATGATGATGATGATGATGCCATGTTTGATGATGATGAGTACTACAGTGACCCACAGATAATGATGGATGGTGAACCTAAAGGAGAGGAGGAAGATGAAAGTGTGAATGAGGAGGGGGAGATAATTGGGTGAGGAATTCTGCTGAAATTGTGAGCATGGTTTTTATTTTCTGGCGTTTTCTTTTTCGGTTTCTGTGCATGAAGCTTTCTGTTGCTGCTTATGATACTTTATTATATTATTTTTAATGGGATTTTAAGATTGTTATGGAATTAGTTTATTGTAAGATTTTAACAGGTTTTCTTTCATGTATCTTACAGCTGATGGTACAAAAGCACATATGATTTTCATTGTCATAATAGTGTATTCTTATTGTCTTCATTTTCATGTCATCAGTGTTTGATACTGTAATTATGCTGTACCCTGTAGCTGCATCTGTAACTATTTAATGAAATAGGCTTGTATTGTTTATTCTGCATCATATAGCAACAAGTTATTGACTAACTTCAATAATTGTACTGTAGTGTAAAGATACAGTAATGAAATTACTTTTGTAGCTCAAAAGCTAAATGATCTAAAAAAGATTTAATAACAGTGTTGACCTTTGTGGTTTAATGTGGTGTTGAATTTCACACTTTAGTGTCATAAACAGGTATGCCTGAATATTACATTACTGTATGTATAATCTTGTTCCATCCACTGGTACTGTAATTTGTTCTTCTGTCTGTCCAGCCGCCGGGGCCAGACCACCAACCACTTTGAAATACGGTTCCGTGCTACCAGTGGTGATGGGGTGTTGGTTTGGCTCAACAAGGGCACCAGTGTCTCACAGGACTACCTTGCTCTCACACTCAATGAGGGCTTTGTTGAGCTGTCCTTCAATCTTGGCACTCAGCAGGCATTACTTGTCATACGGTCGAAGGTACTAATTAATGAGTGTTTTTGGAAAGACAGTGGTATTGTAGTATGATGTCTTAATATTAGGAAGATTAAAAGTGGATTGATGCTATGAAAGCATGGTTTCAATGTCATGTTGTAAAGATTTTACTGGAAGTCATGTTACATGTGAAGTACATTGTTATGAGTGAACAATAATGTCCACTCATTGTGAGTGCTTGGATAAGACAAGATGTCCTTGAGGGGAAGTTCATTATACCTCATGAGGCATAATAATTGGAGACAAGAATGAATGCACCCACTCCATAACTTTGTGTAAGTGGGACAATTCCTCCCATTAGTATTTCCAGTGCTTGGCCAGTGGTAGTGATCTGTGCCTCCAAAATTCACATGCTGTGGTTGTAAAGTGGGTGTTTGGCTATAAAACAGACACCTGTTACATTTAATCCTGCCTTTGACTTTATGCAACTGATAAACAGTCATGCTAGCTATATTAGTAACTCTATACTGATATTTTGCATCATACTGTATTTAGTGTTGTTTATGAAATGTCACTATTACAGTTAGCGCTTTTGTTTAAATTCGTAAATTGATATAACACATTCCATATATGCAGTTTTTCCTTTTTGCCAATTTTTATTAGAGTAATAAAAATTTCTAGTTGTCTTTCGAACTGTAGGCACTGGTACTGTATTTTTGTGATGGTTCATAGTGAAATGATAGAAAAATGGAACTAATAATTTGCATTGCAGTAGCACAGATGGCAAATCTTGGTAATTCATAACAGACCCTGCTGATTGAATTTGGGTATTTTATTGGTATAAGTAGATGAGCCACACATATTTCTTCAGCAATTGAGGTAACAAATTTTGCAGCCAGTTAGACTTGAAAAACACCAACAGTGCTGGATAAGAAGGACAGGACCTCAAGTTCTTGTGCTGTCTTGTTCCTGTTTCAGGACCCTCCCCACACCTTGAATTAGTAGAAAATAAGATTACAGTAATCTTTCCACTATCCGATTTAATAGAGCCAAAGGCATGTCCGGATAATGGACCCCTGCCTCCTGGACTGGTACTTGTGGACCCTAACCTAGCCTAACTCAGAAAACCATCTGCATAACTCCCTACCGGACATGCATGTTTAAGACCCTGTTCACACAAGTAAGGGACAGAAAGTATGAAATAAATGAAAAGGAACCAGAGAATGAGGAATTATAAGTATGGAAAATATTTAGCAGTGTATAGGGTACTTACAACACGTCTGTGGCCGTTTATTACGAAGGTTAACACACCTCCTCTAAGGCTCTGACAGTGTTGAAAATGCTCTTTGCAGCACATACAGTAATCCAGTGTTGTGCTGCACTTAATCCTTTGCACTTTGAGTTATAATTGTTTAACACTGCACGTACTGTTCATGATTGCACCACGCCAGTTTCAGCCGCCAGTTTACACTCTGTACTTAATCATTCCACTCTGAATTCTAATTTCATAACATTGCACAACACTGTAAATTCCCATGTGGTCTAGTGGCGAGGTACAGTAAAACCTTGATATAACGGACTTCAATAGTCCGGAATTCGCTTTTATCGGACTCTTGGAGTTACCGGACTAAATTCCTATATATCGGAAAAAGTCCAATAAAGCCAGAAGCAGTGCGGACTGCCTAACCACTTCAACCATGTTCACCACAATAAGGTAAATAAAAGACATGTTTATCAGTGTACAGTACAGTATTATTATATATATTATACCATTTGATTAATGTAGTGAAGCTGTAACACAGTACAGTACCACAATGGTAGTCAAAACAGTTTAAAAACCATTCATGCAATCTGAACTAATGTCTGATATTTCGGAAAAAGTCTGGATTAGCAGGGGGAAGTCCGGATGTCGCTTTTATCGGAATTTTGCATTTTTCGGAATGGTTTGGGCCCCAATTAGTCCGTTATACTGAGGTCTTACTGTATTGCAGTTTATTCACTGTTTATTCACAAAAACGAGCACCTGCAGCATCCATTGAATGAGCGTCTAGCCAGGATGGCAGTTAGGTGGTAACTGGGGAGGCTGGGAGGGATGGGGGAGGCAAGCAGCGAGCGTTAACACAGCTGGTCGGCGCTGTGCTCCAATTTCAAAGTACAGTTGAATTTTTTTTTTTTTTTTTTTTTTTTTTTCCGAAAGGGTCGGGCCCAAAATGTCTGGTAAGTGGGGAGTCCGGATAGTGGGCGTCCGGATAGTACAGGGATTACAAAGTTCATGAGGATTAATGATGATTCCTTTTTGAAACCATCCAAAATAAGAACCAATTTAAAAAGGCTTTTGTTGATTGAGTGCCTAGGGTGAAAATCATGTTGAAACTCAGTGGAATGCATGGGTTAATGTATCCATTCATCATCCAGTCCTGTATTGTCTCATTTTATCAGGAATATAGGAGCCTTAGGTTTACACAGTATGGTGATTAGTATAACAAATCAGATATGGTGTTCATTTCAGGTAAGGGTAGATGATGGACAGTGGCACACACTTGTGATGCATCGCCGTAAGCGGCTAGGTGTGTTACGAGTGGACCAAGAACGCCCAGTGAAAGGAGTAGCTGACCGTGGTTCCACTACACTCAATACCAATGGCAAGCTTTGGATAGGTAAGTGCCTCAAGTGGAGGTTTTTATCTTGTGTCAACCATTCTGGCATCAGAGGCAGAGGAACTTCAGCTGTTTTGTAGTGGTACAAAGCATTGCTGTGGTAGGGAAAGGACCATCTTTGACAGGCTTGGTTGGCCTGGTTGAAATGAAAAGTGCTTGAATTCTCCAGTACAGTACATGTCCCCAGAGTTTCATAACCATGGAGCTTAGTCTGTTTCAGTGGTTAGTTACTGAAATGGGGTTCTGTGTATAGTGGTGGCTTTAGGGATGGTGCAAAATGTGCAGCTGCCCAGGGCCATCCTCGCAAAGGGGTCCCCCCAAATTTAGATAGTATGAGGGAGAACAGATAGAAGAGAGAAGCCAGAGAAAAGAAGAGTATAATATTGTACTACCCAAATCTTGTGTAGCAGACATTTCTTTCCATATGAGTATCAATACTTGTAGTAGTAATAGTAGTAGTAGCAGTAACAGTACAGTAGTAGTAGTGTAACCTCACCTTTCTGGTCAAGCAGACCCAGCAACCACAGGCAAGCAATCATCCCTGCAGGGTTGTCCCATGCAGTGAACTGATGTTACCTTGGGATAACAGCACTTTGCCATAGCAAGGTGCAAGGGAGAGTGTGGATGTGAAGTTCCTTGATGGACACTGCATTTGCATCTCTCCACCCAGTTAACAGGAACACCATATCAGACTCCATACTACCCTGTTATTTGGTTATATGGTTGCCACCCAGTGTTGTTCTGTAAATGGTTTCCTGGGCTACAGTAAACCATTAGGCTTACCACTCAGAGTAGAGTCTCCTTGAGAAGTAGTAGTCAGCACTGCATCAGATGAGTGGATGATGGTCATCACCACCATAGAATAGAAGTACTTTACTGTAGTCAAAGCAGGTAGCTTGGCAGTGGGGGTTTGGTCAGGAAGGTAAACAGGTGCATAGTGGAGTGAAGCAGGTACATATAAAAATGTCCATACACAGGTTATGAAACGGTGACTGCACAACATGTATAGTTGTGTAGGTAATACCAAGACCTCATATGTTAATTTATTTATTTTCTTTCTATTAGGTGGATCCCCCAAGATTCCTGATGGATTACCTGCTGCTTATTACCAAGGATTCCGTGGCTGCATTGACTCCATCCAGGTTGAGAACAGAGACTTGAACCTTGTGACACAAAGGGATGCACCAATCATACACTTTTGTGATGAGATGCGGTGATATGGCCAAAACCCTGAAGCTTTTAAACCTGATCTGTAAAAATAAAAAACTATGAGAACTTGCCAAACTCACATTCGTGTGTTAAGCTGGAGTACAGTACAGATGGGAAAATAAATGATATTCATTATATGTATATGGTGCAGGTTCTTTGACAAAGGTTTGTGAAAGAAAGATTACTGACTTTCTATATAATGATGCACAATACTGCCATTTCTTAAGTGTTCCAGTGAGAAGGACATACCAGTTTGTGAAAGAATTACTTACGTATTTACTAACCTCGTGTATTGCAACTAATTACTGTACTGTGACGAGGCAGGTACAACGTTTGTGCTTGGCTGCATATTTTCATGAGAAAATATTAAATATGAAAATTTTTACTGCCCAACATTTCATTGACATTTGTTGTTAGTCACATTGGTGTTGAATACATACCAATGTGAACAAGCACAGACCTTAGTGGAAAGATGAGCATTGTAAAGTTTATATAAGTAAAGATGATGGTTTATACTGTACATAGACTACACTTCATTAGATAGCAACACAAAGAGTAACTGAGTATCTGTAGCAGAGTGACTGAGCAAAATATTTTGGAATGGCAAGGGAAGGGCTTCATTTTAACAGTTTGTACATGTTATCCAGGCAATTTTTCACTGCTTAATACCTCATCAGCATTTAAATTAAAGCTAAGAATTTGTTGCACTGCATTAAATATATAACATTATTTTCATTGTGTATGTGATCTTGGTACAGCTGTGCTATCACTAAAGTCACTCAGCTTATGAGCACTCTTAGTCAGGGTCAGCACCATCATTGGGCTCTGTTGATTAACTCCATACCCTATTTGAAATTAAATATTATATTTGAAGTTTTAGAGCATCTGTTACTATATTCTTGTTACCACCATAAAGATATATGTATATGTTTTATGTTCTTATAGCAGGTATATAGTGTCATCATGTGGCCATGATTATAAAGATGTAAATTATAGAACAAAGGTACAGGCTGTGGCCATTGGCGGGGTTTGGAATTCGTGAAATATAGCCCATCATATTTTTCATTAGTATAGGAGTGTTTTGACTGTTTTAAAGTCCTAAAGCTGTACAGAATCACGTTAAGATCGGCCTGTTGAAGTCAAGTGGGGTCTGTCTGGCTCCTTTTGCCAAGACAGTGGTGTTATTCCATCCATATTTTTGTTTAGTTAATTGTAAGGTTATGTCTGGCAGTGCATCCATGGACCACATCCCCATTCAGGGCAACTCACAGCAAGGGTGGACCCAGGACTCTGAGGAACATGTAAAGGTAATTAATGAAATAATATATGGAATATACTTTATTCTCACTGTATGTTGGTATACACAGGTCTTCTCTTTCTTAATAAGAGATATTTTAGCATGATACGTGAAGAATATACTTTACCTGCATTACAGAAACTTAACGAGTTCTTCCTTTAGTAATTGATGAAAATAAATTTGTCAATTTCCAGACATTATATCATATTGTATTTTACTTGCTATATCACAGAAACTAATCTTGCTGATTTTGGAATCCTAGATCCACCCTTAATTACCCACTGACTTCATAACTGTGATTATTTTACTGTAGTGATACATAGACAGTATGTATATTTTGGCAGATAACACAAAACAGCACTTGAATCATTAAAAAAAAAAGGGGGGGGGCTTAGGTCATTGGCCGGATACCAAAATAGTGACCTCAAAATTTCCACACAAATGACATAGAGTTGGATCGATGAAGGTTTTACTGTTGAAGGGTTACAGTTTATAATTTTTCACTTGAATCCATATTAGCTTCACTGTATGAAGCAAAGAGCTCATCATATATATCCTACGTCTTGCTGTCTACATTTCGTGGAAGCTCCAGTCTTAGTCATCACCAGAGTCACACAACATAATCATCCTTTGCACTATGACATATAAGTGTGTAAATCATGTCATAGATCATAACCACCACTACCATATACCAACAAGCCAACATTAAGATACTGTATTTACATTATTGCCAGGATATGCCTCCTTGATAATATAATTCAGATGCTTTACTGGTAAGATATTACATATTGAAAGTACATGTTACTTTAAACTTATCACCATATTGGTGATATGGTGGTCACTCAACTCAGTCTTACGACAGGTGACATGGTAGGTTAGGAAGTCATCATGTTGCATCGATTTGAGTAAAAAACATGTAATTTAGGCCCATTCGAATCTGAATCTTGTCTTATTTGCCATATATACAAATACATTATATATATATATATATATATATACACACTCAAACCTCGATTTCAGGGACTAAATGGGGAATCCACTGGTCCCTTACATGAAAATGTCCCTAACTTGAAAATGTCTATTGTTTTACCACATATCTTATGAAATGCAATTATTGTTTCGTTTATCTTACTTATTTATATGATCATCATCATCATCATCATCATCATCATCATCATCATCCGGACCTCCTTTCCCACCCAAGGGCAGGGTGAGGAGTAGCAATGTCCAGGCAGCCCAAAATTGCCCAGTCCAATGGGCCACGCCTCCATTCACTCATAATTCAAGCCCCCAGAATCCTGGCTCTATCGGATATACCAAAAAACATTCATCACGTTCTGTAGCTTCACATATCGTATCCGACAGAGTCAGTCCAGACGCTGCCACGTTAAAAAGGGGTGCCAAAAATCCCTGATCATGCATATCTCCTCACAAAATTCATCCGGCCTGCTCGATCTCCTGTCAGTTCCCTAGCCTCACCGACTTCCAAACCTCTCTTCCTCACACATTCATCCACCATATCTCTCCACCTTGTCCTTGGCCTACCTTGCCTCCTCCCTCCTTTGAATTCGCTCAGATATACCTTCTTTACCATTCTATTGTTATCCATTCTCTCCACATAACCATACCATCTCAGTACACTTTCTTCAATTCTGGTGTCCACCGACTTCCTCACTCCACATCTTTCACGAATCACATTATTTCGTATCCTATCCACCCTCTGTACTCCACATACATTTCTCAGCAGTCCCATCTCCACTGCTCTTACTCTTGACTTTTCATTTTCATGCTACACCATAGTCTCACATCCATATGTTAAAGTTGGCCCTAACACTTCTTCATGTAAGCCTTGTGCAGCTGCAACACTCAAGCCTCTGTTTCTTATCAAGGCCTTCATTGCACCAGCTACTTTTCTTCCTTGTGTCACTCTACTTTCAACTTCTTTTGCACATTTTCCTCTCTTTTCTATCAATGTACCCAGGTATTTGAACTCTCTCACCAATTCCAGTCTCTCTCCATTCACTGTTACATTGCACTGGGAGTCACCTTCTCTCTCATTAACCATCACTTTACTCTTTTCTACATTTACTCTCAAGGAACGACACTTGCAGACATCAGCAAAACTCTGCACTAGCCTACCAAGTTCTTGTCCGGTACTTGCAAGCAGTACTGCATCATCAGCATACAACAAATTTGAGATATTCCATCCATCACCATTCCTTACCAATGCCATCCCTCTCTTCATTACTCGTGTTTTCACTTCTCTCATCACCCCATCCATATATACATTGAACAACCACGGGGACATCACACAACCCTGTCGCACGCCTACACTGATTGTGAACCATTCACTTAGATGCCCATTAACCCTGACACATGCTTCACTACCATAATAAAAACTGTTGACGGCACCTAACAGCTTACCCTCTACACCGTACATGTGCAAAACTTTCCACAATCCTTCTCTGTCCACTTTGTCATATGCTTTTTCCAGATCCATCAATGCCATAAACACCTTATGGTCCTTTTCACAAGCCTTCTTTACTATCTATCTCACTGCAAATATTTGGTCCACACATCCTCTGCCACTCCTAAAGCCACCCTGTTCATCACTTACTAGGACTTCTGATATCTCTTACTTTCTGTACAATAATTCTTCCATATACCTTCCCTACCACACTCAGTAAGCTTATGCCACGATAATTCTTGCACTCACTTCGTTCACCTTTATTTTTGTACAGGGGTACAATCACAGCCTTTTTCCACTCTGCAGGCACAGTTTCACTCATCCATGCCTTCTTACATATCTCCAACAAGCACTTCATTCCATTCACTCCACTATGAGTAGGAATATTATTTTCCAGGTTATAAAAGAAAGATATTAATGTTTCAAGCAGTGGACTTTTTGAATGATCCTGTCCATTTGTCAGGTAGAATATGGAATCCCTTAAATCCGAAAACCCTTAAATGAAGGTCCCTTAAATCGAGGTTTGGGTGTGTGTATATATATATATAATTTTACTGATTTTTCATGTGTATTTGTTTAAAAATCAAAACTTTTCATGTCATGTAGTATTTGTAATTAACCAAATCTTTAAGAAAGACTGCCTCTTCATTGAAATGTTGTCTAGTGATTGCCTGGGTCCCTGGATGAGCACAAAAGCCATTTAAAACAGCATTGTGACACAGTAAGAGAGATCCCACTGACCAAACCTGTAACTGTTCCATTAAAAACCCCAGGCACCACAAATGATGAAGGCTTCAGCTTCCTTCCAGGATTATAGCTTTCAATTAGCTTCATTATTTTATAATTATTTCCTATGCTGTAAATTACTATTGAATAATGTAGTAATTTAAAGTATTAAAAAGTTCCTTCTCTAGTTAAGTTCCATCGTCTGATCTGGAAAACTAAATATACCATAATTAGAATGGCAATAAAAATATTAACAATGGTAAGGTTGATTAGAGAGATGACAAAAGATTTGAAGTCACGCCAAATGTCTTTTATCTAAGACATTAGATACAGTCAGTGTACTGTACTTAGTATTGTAAACAAGGTAAGTTCAAAGTTAGGCACATTTTATTTTAATTGTTAGAACAATGTTTGCATACATAACATCTTTCAATAACTGCCTGGAGTATTATGTTTTAAACAGCTAAGAGTTTCCCATGCTGGAGATTTTTCTATATTTTTTAGTGAAGTTTTACAAGGGCCCACCTGTCTTCCAGAGGAGTGTTAAATATGTACATAGTGTAAGATAAGAGTCCTAATTTTTACAATACGTGCCAAGAGTAGGATTGTGCAAACTCACATGGTTACGACACTTCTCTTTCAGTCTACAGGGGTTAATCATACAAGATTTAGGGAGGTTGTGTACAGTTCTTTGATATTCATTCCAAATTCAGGGTTCGTCAGACATTCCACTTATGTTAGGTTCTGATCACGTATTATGCATACTGATTACACACTGATTTTTAGTGTGTAAAATTAAAGGATCACAACGTAGTACATGTGAAATTAATTTTAAAATATTTTGTTTCTATTTTTTTTTTTTTTAATGTGGTCATCACTAGTAATGTTCCTAAAGATTATTTAAAGGATAACATACAATATCACTGAAATGTCTGGGAAGGTTTTCTTGTAGATATTTCTGTGTGTTTGCACATATTTGCAGAAAATAAAAATACACAATTCAGATATTGTTTGGATTAGGAAACCATTTGGCTTGTCACTCTCTGTAGAGCCACCTGAAGTGGAAAGAATAGTAAATGATGACAGGAAGGATGGAAAATATAGGAAGAGGGAAGGGTAGATAAAAAAAAAAAAAAAAAGAATTATAGGCATGAAAGAAGACGTAGGCAACACTACATCAAAGTAGTGGATGATGAGCACCCCCACCTACCACCATTTTGATCATGTAATGAGCATTGACCTGTCAAATCTATATCTGAGCTCAAATTCCCACCAGAAAGATAGAATGAGGTAGGGTCTTTAAACAAGGGAGAAAGACTGAAACTGAGAGGACTATCTGATATTTTGCACAGTGAATTTAGTCATAGTCACTAACACGTCATTCATACTCATTTAATCTCTGTTCCTACTCATAAGCAAAACCACCTGCACATATTTTCCCCTGTTTTCTTGGTAGATGCAAGTCAGCTTCTCTTTGCTTCATTGAGTCATTGCTGTAAGGCACTTCACACACTGTGCCAAAAAGTAGAGGGTCTTACTGTAAAGTCAGTCATAACTGAGGCCTTGCAAATTATATTTCTGTCTCAAAGGTATTACAGTCTTTGTAAAGGCAATCTTATGACTTCTGTGAATAAAAAACATTCCACTGACTATAAAGTTAAGAAGGGGGAGGCAGTGGCTGAATTGGTAAAGAGGTGAACTGCTGTCCTAATGGACCTAGGTTTGAATCCTGGCTGGGGCAGGGAACAGTTTAAGGATTTGAATTTCATAAAGCAGACTTTACTGATCTACCAGAAGACCCGCTGATGTGTCATAAAAACACCCCCGCCAATAACAATACACTACTCCTGTATGAGACAGCCCTAGCATGTATTCAAAATGGATGATGGGCATTAGTGCCGAAGTGATATGGAGGTGTATGGTATGTAGGAGGACTGGTGGGCCTTCTGAGCAGGCTGTGAGGTCTATGTCCAGAGTCAGACATAAAAAAAAAAAAAAAAAAAAAAAAAATGGCACTGTGAGGGTAATAAAAATGGTTAATAATTAAAATGGAATATTGCAAATCGTTCCATCACATAATAAGTTTTGCCTGTAGAGAGAGATAAAGGTAGACAGAGAGATGGAGTGAGAAAGTGCAGAGTAAAGGTATATAGAAAGAGTGACCTTTTTTTAAAATATGTACAGTATATGTTTTCAGTCACTTGCAGAACATGGTGCTGTGGGACTTCATTGAGGAGCATGAGTACAAATTCAAGTTGCTGTGGGACTCCATTCGGGCACTGCTTTTAGAACTTGAGCTTGAGGACCTTGCTGATCAGTTCTGTTTCTTGAAGATTCCAAGTCAGAGACCTCTGACTTGTTGGCATTGCTCCCAAAACTTTGGTGTGATTGCCTGCATGATTTGTAGGTACGGTCTGCATTGTGGCTTGCAAAATATGTAAGTTTGACCTGGACGAATTATGGGTGTGTACCACAAGACTTAACATGAGATGCAGTCTTTCTTAGTTTCTACATCCCCGCCACTATCTGGTGTCCTCCCTTTCTTTCTGTCCATGTCTATCTCCTCCATGGATTGTGCCACTTACCCCAATATGTTCACCCTTTTTCCCTTCAGCCTTCCTCTTCCCCCAATTTGCGTTGCCCTCTCTTCCAATTGCACTTGTCTGGACATTTGCCTTCTGTTACTGCTTATGGATGGGACCAAGACATCTCATGGTATGAATTGTGGTGTTTTATTTCCCTCTGATTCATGTCAGCATCACATACCCATCACTTGCCATTCCTTGTTGGCTGAATGTCATCCCCTTTGCCCTAAGCTGAATTTTTGCTTTATCGTTCCCTTCATTTATCATATATTCCGACTCCTTTAGTCCACTTCAGCTCCTTTAGTCAACTCCTTGCACTCTTCCTTGAACACTTAATATCCAAGAATGGCTGTTCCAATTGTCTGTCCGTCGTAATCCCATCAGTTTTGCTGGGTTCCTAGGCATACAAGTGTCCCCAGGAATGACTGGGTTGATTTCCTGGTCAGCCATTTCCCTCACCATTTCTGTCCCTGACCCAATTCCATGTTTGGATCTTTTCAGTATGTTTAAAATCTTGTTTCAAAACTGGCAGTCCCTCTGGTTACAAGACACATGCAACAAACTATATTCTGTAAAACTATTTGTCTCTTTTGTGTGGCCCTTCCTGGGCCACAGAAACAGGCCCTGGGAAACAGCACTTGCTGATCTCTGACCATACCCAACTTACTGTACTCATGGCTATGTCATGTCCATTGGACCCCCTCCTTTTTGTTAACGTTGTCAGTCACAACTTAGTGTCTCCCATAGTTATACACTATCCTTTTCTTGGTAATGTTCGGCATACTTCTTCTCACACCTGGCACGACTCTGTAGGCCCCCTACAAAGAATGACATTTTCTGTGAATCTTCTTTTTTTTATTATTAATCTTACATCCTTTGTCACATTACTGTCTGTTATGCTAGGTGTTTTTAGGGCGGCTTCCCGTCCTAAGATCGCCTGGCCTAGTATTGGGTTCTTTTCAAGACCAGGGCTATACCACAAATATAGGAGGAACAGGGCATAAAAACTCAAGGCAATATCTTACACGTATATTCACTAATCTTACACAAGGGCAATAGGATGTCACACAATATTTCTGACTCATCAATTCTTGGTCTGCAGAAAAGGGGTAGGGGTATCTCACAGGATATGGGATAGACATAGTTCACAATTCAGGGTGGTACAGTTCACAATTCAGGGTAGTACAGCTCACAATATGAATCTGGGTGCCTCGGGATAATAGTTTGTACACAGTATCTAAGATTAGTGGTTCCTAGTCGCATGAGAGTTCTTATGTTCAACCTTGTTACGATAACTGGGTGGGGGGGGGAGTGCACTGACTTGATCTTGTTGCTGGGAACAAAAAAGGGAGGGGAGGGAAGAATCTAGGTTGACACAGGTGCAAAGGAGGGGGGGGGGGGATGTGCTGAGCAATAATAATCACCACTTCGGTTACGGGAGCCTTACTTCTATAACACTGGATTTTAAGTCACTGTCTAAGCATGGTCACTTAATTAATTCACTTTTGTCACTCTACTATATGTCCACGTACTGATCCACACCTGAGTCACTTATAGTCCAGGTAGGTTGATGTCGTCCCTCATGGGCATGATGAAGGGCCCCGGGTGCTGGGGGCTGGAGGCACAGGTCTGGCTGGCTGGGTAGGGGCCAAACAACTCCTCCAGATGCCTTCTGAGCTGCTGGGTGGAGGATCTACGTCGCCTCGGCCGAGGGTGGGGTGGGTCTCGCCCCGGGGAGCTGGGGGCGCCGTTGGGGACCCGGGGGCTGGAGTCCGCTCCGGAGTACTCTGCTGTCAGGAGAGGACTGCAGCGTCGTTCCAGGGAGGGGTCCGTCAGGGGCAGGTCCTCCTCAGGGGCCGGCTGAAGGGAAATCAGTCCCGGGGACGGTACAGAGACCTGCCACCAGGCTGCCAGTGGTGGACTCCCTGGCTGGGGACTGGTACTATGGCAGGTGGATGTGGGAGGGCGACGTGCAGGCGTAGAGCGGCTGGAGGCCGTCTCTCGTCTGCAGGCACAGCAGGAGGCTGTCACCTGTGTCGTGTCCTCAGGACCGCCACCGACCCTGAGGGTAGTCCAGGTGGAGCGGCTTGAGGCCGTCTCTTTTGGGGAGCAGCTTGAGGCAGTCCCTTTTGGGGAGCAGCTGGAGGCCGTCTCTTGTGGAGCGGCTTGAGGCCGTCTCTCTCGTGGAGCGGCTGGTGGCCGTCTCTAAACTGGAGTGGCTTGAGGCCGTCTCCAAGGGGCTATATGGAGTGTAAGAGTCAGCTCCACCCTGATCCTGACGCAGGCCGGGCTGTCGAGAAGGTAGTGTGCCCGGGTTGAGGTGTATGGGTTGGGTCGGTTCCAGGGAGTAGGGGCGCGCGGCTACCCGGGACTTGTGCCCATATGGTACGGACATCCCATACACTGCATCTAACCCTCTGTTGTCGGGGTGTCATGTCACTGCTAGCTGTCATCATTTCACCACCGTCGTTGTGGGAAAAGTCACGTCCCCGTGCCCAGAGGTAGTATGTGTGGGTGGTGGTGGTGCTGTGTGCCGGCGTCAGTTGTTAGGGGAGAGTGGTCCAGTGGTCAGTCATCTTGTCTGGGTCATGGTGTGAGGCATAAGTGAGGAAGAGGGTGGAAGGTTGGGTGGCCACCTGGAGGAGGCGGAGTAGGTGGTGGGGCCCGAGGAAGCGGTGTTTCGCCCCGAAGGCTGGGGCCCAGGTGATGTGCCTGATCTTCATGGTGCGGTGGTGTGGTTGTGGTGAGGGCCTCGGCTGAATGCTTGCAAGGGAGGAGGTGGTGGTGCTTTTATGCCCGGGTGGTGCACATCGGGTTACCCTGGGGATAGAGATGGGAGATGGCTGAGCCTGGTGTATCATGAAGGTGATAAGTGTTGTGTTTGGGATGAGAGAACTGGGAGGGGAGGGTGGAGGTGTGGGGGATGGGGTGGTGGTGCATCTTGTGGGAGGGTGTGAAAGGCGGCCAGAGCGGGTGACGGTGGTTTTGAGGGTGGGGGTGGGTGGTGATGTGGCTGTGCGGCCTTGTGTTGTAACAGCTGTGTTTGGGGTGGCGTGTGGGGTGTTAGTGGGTTGGCAGTGTGCTGGTTGGTGTGCGGTCGTGATCGGAGGCGGGGAGTGGGTGGCTGAGGGCGTCTGGGTCCGGGGTGGTGTGGGCGTGGGCAAGGCAGGTTGCAGGTGGGGAGCGGGTGGTGTGGGTCGTTGTTGGGGCACTGGTGAAGGTAGCAGTGAGGTGTGATGCGGCGCTGGTGAAGGTAGCAGTGAGGTGTGATGCGGCGCTGGTGAAGGTAATGGTGAGGTGTGATGCAGCGCTGGTGAAGGTAGCAGTGAGGTGTGATGCGGCGTGACGGGGTGGCGTTGATGATGGCGGGGAGGGAGAGGAGGGGAGGGAGGGGGAGGAGTGACGCGGCAATTGTAGGAATTGGGAGGGGGGGTCTGGGGTGGCGGAGGAAGGTGAGGTGGCGTTAGGGTGAGTGGGGTCAGCGGGGGAAAGGGCGGGGGCATGGAAAGGGCGGACGTGGCGGTTTCTGTATGTGCGGGGGGTGTTTTGATAGCCTATAATCATTTGATAGGGGTTTGGGACGTGGGTGACTGTGTAGGGGCCTATGAAACGTGGGGCGAGTTTTCGGGGGACAGGCAGCTTTGCCACCATCACAGTGTCGCCTGGCTTGTAGGGGTTGGAGGGCATAGCATCCAGCTGTAGGTCTAGGCTTTTTTCTAGACGGTGGAGTCGCCTCTTAAGATCGTGGAGGGGATCGGATGTGAGAGGAGCAGAGGGTGGTTGCAGGTGTCAGCGTAGGGGAAGGAGGAGTGGCGCTTCCCCAAAGACGTGTTTGTGAGGGGAAATGCCATGTTCTCTGGGGCAGGGGTTCATTCCCCATTGGATGATCTTAACGTGGGCTGGCCAATCTTTATTCTTTGTCTCTTCTATTCGGGCCCGGATTTGATTCAGTAGGGTGCAGTGGCTCATTTCACATATATCATTGTCCTATTGCCAATACGGGGAGGAGTGGGATATACGGTAGCCAAATAGGTTGGCTAGCTCCTCTCAGATGGCGCCGGTGAATTTGGGGGTGTTGTCCGAGTGCAGGGCCTGCGGAATTCCAAAGTAGGGAAAGACATGGTGGACCAGGGCCTTGGCTACGGCGACGGCGTGGTGTTCTTTGGCTGGGCACGCTATGAGGAACCTGGAGTAGGTGTTCACAAAGGTGATAATGTACCGATAGCCTGCCTTGGGTGGTAGGGGCCCTACCACGTCCACGGACAGCTGCTAGGACTTGTGGGCAGTGATGCTTCCTGAAGGGCTGGATGTGCAGGTGATGTCCTTGCCTAGGGCACATGCTCGGCAGGATTGGACGGTCTGCTTGGCTAGCTTGGAGGGGATGGGGGTCCAATAGATCTTGTTGAATATCTGCAGGAGCCTTTTCGTCCCGAGGTGGATCCCGTTGCTGGAATGAAGATGTCTCATGGCGTCCCGGGCAGCATCAGGGGCAAGGGCGATGTGCCCAGACGGAGTGAAAAGATGGTCGCCCTGTTGCTGCAGCTTGGTGAACAAATGGTATGGGATCCATGGTGGCTGGTCCTTACCATGCCATTGCGCAAGGAGGTCCAATCCGGGCTGGAGGGCGTGGATGGGGAGGCGGGAGAGGGCGTCGGCATTAGTGTGGAGTTTGTCGGGGCGGTAGGAAATCTCACAGTTGAACTCTTCTAGGGTTTCTCTCCATCTAGTGAGCTGGGCATTATGGGTGTCTGATTGGCAGAGCCATTGGAGTGACTGGTGGTCAGTGATGATGGTGACATGGGTTCCAGAGAGGTAAGCCCGGAAGAGCTCCAAGGACCAGATGATGCCCAGGCACTCCCTCTTAGTGGTGGCATTATTCTGCTCTGCCTGATTTTGGGTGCAGCTGGCGCAGGCAATGATGTGTTCCCGCCCTTCTTGCACTTGGGCGAGGACGGAGCCGATGGCTATCAGGGTGTACAGCTGGATGGGTAGGGTATAGTCAGGGAAGGCGTCGATTGGGGAGTTCGTGAGCTTGCATTTCAGTGCCTGAAATGCTTCCTGTCATTCAGTGGTCCAATTGAAGGGTTCCCCCTTATGGTTGAAGTCGTGGAGAGGCTTGGCGATTTCAGCGAAACCCTTCACGAATCACTGGTAATAGGAAGCAAGGCCCAGGAAGACTCAAACTTCGTGGACGTCCCGGGGTGGGGGAATGTTGGCGATAGCGTGCAACTTGTCTGGGTTGGGTGCAATCCCATCTTGTAAGATCACGTGCCCCAGGAAAGAGACGGTCCGGGCTGCCAGGACACATTTGGAGGGCAGGAGCTTCAGGCCGGCCTGCTGGATCCACTGGAATACTCTTCTGAGGCGATGGAGGTGATCGGCCCATGTCTTGCTGCAGGTAATAACGTCATCCAGATATGCCGGACAAATTTCCCAGGTCAGGCCGCTGAGGATGGACTCCATCAATCGGGAGAATGTTGCTGGGGCGTTGCAGAGGCTGAAGGGCAGGACATTGAATTGGTAGTGCTTTCCATTGCTAGTGGAAAACACCGTCTTCTGTCTGTCCTTGGGTTGCACAGGGACTTGCCAGTAACCTGATTGGAGGTCTAGTGTGGAGAACCAGGAGGCGCCATACAGGGAGTCGAGGGAGTCGTCTATCCTGGGAAGGGGGGTGGCATCTTTGGTGGTCATGTCGTTGAGGCGGTGGTAGTCGATGCAAACGCGCATGGTACCGTCTTTCTTTTGGATGAGGATGACGGGGGAGGACCAAGGGCTGGTGCAGGGTGAGATCACGCCGGCATCAGGCATTTCCTGAACCTGCCAGTCTTCCTTCGTCCGCTGTTGCGGCTGTTTAGGGTTTTTCCATTTGGATGGTTAGCGGATTGGTGGTCCTGTAGTGTGTATTTGGTGCGTTAGATAGGTATTGTGGCTGATGTCAGAGGGGCTGGATGCAAAAAGGTCCTGAAAATCCAGGAGGAGGTGGCAAACGGTGTCAGCTTCGTGGGTAGAAAGGTGATCGGGTATGGGGGGTAAGGGGGCGGGGGCGGAGGAGGGAGCGGTGGAGCATGGCTCTGCTTCCTCCATCTCTCCCACAATGAGCCCCTTTGGTAACGTGAGCGGGGTTGTGGAGATGTTCGCAATTCGTACTGCCGCGATGTGCAGGGGTAGGAAGGTGGGGAGTGGGAGACAGGCCGAGAGTATTCCTGGCGGCAGTCCGGAGGAGAAGAGGACGGATGTTCTGGTGGGCCTTAAGACAAACTACTATATGAAAATCTGGTTGGAAAACTGTGAAAGCTTAGAAGTGCAGAGATACCAAGAACTGAGATAATGCTCAAAATGTCGTCGCTTGAATTAAAAGGAGCCGATCAAGTCAGGCACTGCTCACATGTCGTAACCCTACCGGGCATTTCTAGCCTGAAGGTTCCATACTATTCGTCAATGAAATCTGGAATGCTGATCCCTCAAACTACTACTACTACTACTACTACTACTACTACTACTACTACTACTACTACTACTACTACTACTGCTACTACTACTAACAGTAAACTCGCAGCCCAAAAGCAGTCAAGATGGAGAGTTCCCAGCCCGTACATCACTATAAAATCTCTTTACCTAAAATCTCGTGGCCAATGACGTGCAAGATTTTCACATAATAATCTGTACGTAGATCGAATAACATGCAAGTTTATGGAATACAGGAGTCTGCCACAAATATCCATTTGGGGAAAAGAATGGTTAAAGGAAAAAAAGTAGACAGAGGTGAATGGGAGAAGGCTGTGGTATTAGACTGTTGGGGGGTACTGTTGATATTTTCATTGCCTCTTTTTCTCATATACAGAGTGAAACTAAAGCTTTATTAATCCTCAGATACGCACATCATTGTTAACTGACGTGACCTGGTACGAGTATGGCTGAAAACAAAATATTTAATCAGAAAAGCCGCCTGTAAAAAAAAAAAATCGTTGCTTCTGCTACTAGTGGATGTTATTACAGTCAACCGAGAAAGCCCGATGAAGCTATGTGTTTGGCCAGGTTTATATATCTGTCTATCAGTCTGTCTGCCTGCCTGACCGCCTGCCTGTCCGCCTTCTCTGCCTGCTTGACTGCCTACCTGTCTCCCTTTGTCTGCCTGCCTTTGTCTGCCTGCCTTTGTCTGCCTGCCTGTCTGCCTTTGTCTGCCTGTCTGTCTGTCAGCAAGATTATAGGAAAAAGTCAGCAGATTATCTTATTTCTTTATTTAGATTTTGAATTTATCATTCTATACAAACCCTTACGAACTCGGGAACGTTGTCGCTGGAATCCAAAGAGGAAGAGTCAGCAGACAGTGACTGACTAATTTTTCGCAGTTACCCATCCATTTTACTGCTTTCTCTGAATAGGAAGCCCACCCCGACTTAATCTGTTGCGTCACAAAAGGTGTGCGGGGATGTCAAGCCAGCAGATCATCTCTGTCATTAGACTCTGAGTTAGGTTAGGATGAAGTAATTTGTTTTTTTAATAGCATTCAGTAAAAGGCCAGGGGTACAAGACAAGGATAAAGGTTCAGTCAGCCGTCATGCCCGAGTGAGAGGCTCGTCAATTTCGAAGCATTCTGACGAACAAGCAATAAACAGGTCAGACGTAGACTCCGTGGAGAGAGTGCATCAGTACATCGTGTCTAAACAATTATTTTATTTTCTGTTAACATACTTCAGAAAAATAGGTGTTTATTGATAAAGTGGACTGACGTTTGAACCGAATATGAGGCACGAGTTTTGTTGGCGTCACTTCATAAGCTGGTGGTTAGATTTTGCTGGCTTTTCCCACAATTGTCTCCCTGCCTGTGATCTGTCGCCTTGTTCCCACTGCACCCACCAAAGGTATGCTGTTTGACTTCATTCTGTACTCTGACTTGACCTACAATTTCCATCTCTCGAACTTGAATACTGAATTGTAGCAACAGATTAATACTAGAATATGTAAGTCACAAAAAAGTGCCACTGAAGAGGAGCCGTAGCGCTGCCCTTTTCTGCCAATGATCCATGTGAAGTAAGGGGCAAAAGGACGAAAATCTGAGTCAAGTTACCCTGAAAAAAAGTAGTATAATGCAGGATGCTATGATATTCTAGGAAGTTGTGGACAGTTGAGAGTTGTTTGTGAATTGCAATAAAGGGACAGGCAGACAGACAGATAGACAGACAGACAGATAGAGGACAGACAGCTGCAGAGAACGGAGACATGATAGGGGAGAAGAATCCTGACGTTATTATGAGTGTAGTTGACTTCATAGCATACTACATTATATTTGTCCCCAAACTTTAGTAGCATGTTTATGTATAACCAAGGTTCGTTGACAAGTAGTGAAGTAACACACACACACACACACACACACACACACACACAATACTCTCTAACGGTAGTTGGTGGTGGGGAAATTTGTGTATGTAACTGTGGTGGTGTGGGGAGGTTGCCATGGTAACACACTGGCCCCGCACACACACACACACACACACACACACACACACACACACACACACACACACACACACACACACCGCAACCACACCAAACCATACACCCTCCATCTCCCCACACCCCCACACATACAACACATCCCCCTCTCACCCCCACACACACTGCAACCACATCAAACCATACACCCCCCACCCACTACCCCACACACACAATACATCCAAACCCACCCACCCACCCACACACACACACACACACACACACACACACACACACACACACACACACTACAACCACATCAAACTATACACCCCCCCACCCACCACACACAACACATTCACCACACACACACACACACACACACACACACACACACACACACACACACACACACACACACACACTGCTACCACTTCAATCTGTACAACACACCCACCCACCCACCCACACAAAACATCCACACACACACACACACACACACACACACACACACACACACACACACACACACACACACACACACACACACACACACACACACACACACACCTTCACACACACACACACACACACACACACACACACACACTACAACCACATCAAACGATACCGCCCCCACCCAACCCCCGCACACAACACATTCACCTACACACACACACACACACACACACACACACACACACACACACCCCACCCTCCACACACAACACATTCACACACCCACACACACACACACACACACACACACACACACACACACACACACACACACACACACACACACACACACACACACACACACACACACACACACACACACACAGCATCCACATCAAACCATTCATCCCCACCCCCCACACTCCACACACACACACACACACACACACACACACACACACACACACACACACACACACACACACACACACACACACACACAGCATCCACATCAAACCATTCATCCCCACCCCTCACACTCCACACACAACACATCCATCCACCCACCCACATACACACACACACACACACACACACACACACACACACACACACACACACACACACACACACACACACACACATAGTACTCTCTAGTGGAACTTGCTGGTGAGGAAATGTGTGTATGTAACTGTGATGGTATCGGGAGGTTGCCATGGTAACACACAGGCACCTCGCACCACACACACACAACACATAGACACACACACACACACACACACACACACACACACACACACACACACACACACACACACACACACACACACACACACACACACACACACACACACAATTTATTTTTGGGTATGGCTGGTAAAGAGACCTGTATGATCATGAGAGTTAATAGAGACAGCATTAACACTCTTATAGCAGTATGACTAACTATCAGCTGAATGCTATCGCCAAGCAGTACCTGGAATAAAATACTAGAGTTGCCCCTACTGTGAGAGGGCCCGGGTACCATCTAGTGGTTGTGAAAGTAGCTGGACATGTTTCTCGTCTTGGTAGGCGTCGCTACTTGGCTGCTTTTGCTAGTGGCCGTATGACAGTGGAAGGACGAGGGTGTGTGTGTGTTGCTGTAGCATCATTCCCCTGAGGTAAGTGTTGGCTATTTGCTGTTTTAAGCC
>NC_137054.1:72357242-72384742 GCF_032717465.1 Coenobita brevimanus
GATGACATGCTGCTGCTGCTGACGATGATGATGATGATGATGATGACGACGAGGAAGATGATGATGGTGATGATTACGACAACGAAGACGACGACGACGATGACGACGACGACGATGATGACGACGACGACGATCTTCATGTCATTGGCTGAGTCACGGCTCCCTTTCCTTTCTGTTTAACTTCGTGTTTTGGTGACTGTGTGTGTGTGTGTGTGTGTGTGTGTGTGTGTGTGTGTGTGTGTGTGTGTGTGTGTGTGTGTGTGTGTGTGTGTGTGTGTGTGTGTGTGTGTGTGTGTGTGTGTGTGTGTGTGTGTGTGTGTGTGTGTGTGTGTGTGTGTGTGTGTGTGTGTGTGTGTGTGTGTGTGTGTGTGTGTGTGTGTGTGTGTGTGTGTGTGTGTGTGTGTGTGTGTGTGTGTGTGTGTGTGTGTGTGTGTGTGTGTGTGTGTGTGTGTGTGTGTGTGTGTGTGTGTGTGTGTGTGTGTGTGTGTGTGTGTGTGTGTGTGTGTGTGTGTGTGTGTGTGTGTGTGTGTGTGTGTGTGTGTGTGTGTGTGTGTGTGTGTGTGTGTGTGTGTGTGTGTGTGTGTGTGTGTGTGTGTGTGTGTGTGTGTGTGTGTGTGTGTGTGTGTGTGTGTGTGTGTGTGTGTGTGTGTGTGTGTGTGTGTGTGTGTGTGTGTGTGTGTGTGTGTGTGTGTGTGTGTGTGTGTGTGTGTGTGTGTGTGTGTGTGTGTGTGTGTGTGTGTGTGTGTGTGTGTGTGTGTGTGTGTGTGTGTGTGTGTGTGTGTGTGTGTGTGTGTGTGTGTGTGTGTGTGTGTGTGTGTGTGTGTGTGTGTGTGTGTGTGTGTGTGTGTGTGTGTGTGTGTGTGTGTGTGTGTGTGTGTGTGTGTGTGTGTGTGTGTGTGTGTGTGTGTGTGTGTGTGTGTGTGTGTGTGTGTGTGTGTGTGTGTGTGTGTGTGTGTGTGTGTGTGTGTGTGTGTGTGTGTGTGTGTGTGTGTGTGTGTGTGTGTGTGTGTGTGTGTGTGTGTCTTGGTTGATGATACCGTAGTTATGTCATAAAGACTTTGTAGTTACTTGTAGAGAAGTATATTTTAGACTTGTGGTCGAGCGGCTTTTATATCTTGTAGTAGTTTCCCCACCAGATGTCATGTAGTGACGGGAGAGGTAAAGAATAGTATGGGACTATTTTTATTTGTCTTGGAAATATTAAACAGGTATAAGAGTATAAGTCCCGGGTAGCTACCTCCCTGTCTCGCTATCTCTCTCTCTTTCTGTTCTAAGGCTAATCTCCGTCTCGACCTCTCTCTAGGGTCGCTTGTCTCCTTCTAAACTCTCTTTCCTAAAATCTGGTGTAGCAGGGGTGTGTCACGTATGTTCCTCATGGTTACCAGATCTTTCTCACGAGAGGACTGCTGACAGCTAACTGCATCATCTCCTTACTGGCCGCTGTCGTCAGCTTTCCTCAGTGTTAAGAGTGTGTAAGCATGTTTAGCACTGCTGGATTCTCGCAGACACAACACCTTCTCATCATTTGACTTCCTGCTTCTATCTGTCTCTCTATCTATCTATCTATTATGGTTTGCAATTATAATATGGAGACCTACCACAGTTATTCAAATGGCAGAATTATTTCCACACATTCATAGTTTTATTTCAAGGGTAAATATTAGGCCAAGAATGTAGGACCTTTTACCTATACAATTACGAGACACTTACGCAATATTCTGAAAAGCTTATTACATCCCATAGACCACAGCACAGGGTTCCATAAGTCACTGATCACCGTCTCTTTATGTATCGTTAGGAAGTGGATGAATATGAGTGAAGTAATACATATATTTTGGTTTTTATTTGAAGGGAAGAATTAACCTCACATATTCTTTTTAATCTTAAGGATACAACACATGATTTTCTACATTTTATCACAGTAGCTCTAGGACCGGCCCTGACCGTCTGCTTCTCACAAACCATATTCGGATGAGAGGTGTTGTACTCATATAGGCTTTAGAGATTATAGTGAAGCCAAGTTACGTTCTGCCAGCCCCACACATTGTCGCACACCATCACCCTCTCACACCACACCATACCATACCACCCTCCCACACCGTATCACACCACAGCATACCAATCTCTCACACTACACGACACGAAATCACACTCACACGCCACAAAAAATCCTCCTCCCACACCACACCACACCACATCACACAACACAAAATTACCCTCCCACACCACACCACACCACACCACAATAAAATCCTCCTCCCACACCACACCACACATAACCACCCTCCCACACCACACCACACCACACCACACATAACCTCCCTCCCACACCACACCACACCACACAAAACCACTCTCCCACACCACACAAAACCACTCTCCCACACCACACAAAACCACAAAAAATCCTCCTTCCACACCACATCACACCACACCACACAAAATTACCCTCCCACACCACACCGCATAACCACCCTCCCTCACACCACACCACACCACACATAACTCTCCCCACACCACACCACACAACCCCCCCAACCACACCACACCACACCACACCACACCACACCAAGGAGATTAACCTAAGGGCCTGAAGCTCCCGTATCTATTAATTCTGATATTGTTTCCAGGTAACTCCACACACACACCTCAGGTGACGTCTTTCTGATAAGAGATAACGGAAGGACAGCGAGCGTAACTGAATGGCAAGCCAGAGATGGAGTGAGAAGAAGAGGTGCACAGAGAACAAGATGGAGAGATCATATGATGCAGATCTACCGAGCAAGGACGGAACAGGCTAACAATCAATGGATCAGAGTGGAAAAAGGTGAGAGGGTCCTTATCATGCAGTGGTGTCACAGGCTGATGGTGATAATGATGTTGATGCTGATGGTGGTGATGCTTTAACATCTCAACGTATGAGGTTACAGAATGCACAGTGAGGCTGCATAGCCAGGAAATGGAAGAATATGAGTGCATTTAAGTATTTATGTAATATGATGAATAAGGATGGAAGATTAGAGGATAAAGTGACTGAAATGATACATCAGGGAAGGAGGGTTGCTTGCTCTCTAAAAAGTAGTGATTAGGAAAAGGGAACTGAGGATGAAAGTGTTAAAAAAAAGGGCACTGCATGCTGTGATTCCCACTTTAAAGTATGGAAGTGAAGCTTGGATCTTGCTGGAAGGACACAAGTCAAGAGTGAGAGCGGTGGAAATGAGCTACTTGAGAGGAGCATGTGGAATTTCATAGAGAGACAGACAGACAAATGGGCAGATGAAGGAGCGTTGAGATGCTGATGTGGATGAGACTGAAAGCGTTAAGAGAAACACTTCGAGATGGTTTGGCCATGTGGAGAGGATGGCGAATAAGAAAATAACTAGAAGAGTGCACATGAGTTAGCTGGAAGGATAGAGGGGGATGGGGAGACCGATGATGAGATGGAGGGAAAGAGTAGAAACATATGAGTGCGATACTTGAGCTAAATGGTAGAGAACAGTACATCAGGGAGGCGATTTGCTTGTGGTCACCCCTTACGGGATTAAGCCGTCTGGCTATAGATAAACAGATATAGATAAATAGATAGATAGGTAGGTGATGGTAATATGATACTGATGATGATGATGATGAGAATGATAATGATAATAATGAGAATGACGGTGTATATAATGATGATGATGATAATGACGACGACAGCTATGATGATGAAGATATTGACGATGATTTTTGTCGACAGGTGGAAGGACGAAACAGCAGGAACTCTACCATAGGTCCAAGCATCCACGATTCCACATCCATCCATCCATCCATCCATCTTGCTTGATGTTAAAAGCTAAGTCTATTTAACTTAAGTAGTACCAATTGCTTCTTCATAAGCTTTCCAGCTGTCTGAACAGATTTGCAGTAGCTTTTAACTTCTAGAATAACTCGGCTCTGGTGCTCAGTTTGGTACTTTTATTTTCCTTTTATCAGCACTGGCGCGGCAAATTTTGAGAAAAGTTCCTCAAGTAACTCCTATTATTTTTTTTACTAGGTTTCTAATGATGTCCATAGATCCGTTGTTGCTTTAATAGTTTCCTAGACAACACAGTCTTGGCGCTGTTCTCTGCCACCCTATTATACCATGTCTTATAGTGTTCTCGCTCGCTTGCTCTGTACGCTCGCTCGCTTGAACAATAAATCACTGAAGAAAAGGTGGTATAAAGCCCCCTAAGCCGCCACAGTATTATAACCCTCGGTATGCAGTCCGTTCCCTGCGGCCTTGTAACTCTATGTACCCGAAGCGCTTACAAAATAACTCGAAATAATTTTCCTTTCGTAACTATACTCGTTTCACTCTTACTTGGCTTGAGTTGTTGTTGTTGTTCTTGTTACATCTTAAGCTCCTCTGGATGTGAACCCTGTGCTATGTTGAAGGACTGTCTGTGTTGTGGTGGTGTGGTGCAGGAGGTGAGTGGGTGTGCTGTAGTGTGGGGGTGGCACTTTGCAGTATGAGCACAGGGGATTGTATGTGTGTTATATTTTGTGTTAGTATTGTACCAGGGAAGGTTAGTGTACTTGTGTTTCTGGGTTCGGTAGTGTCTGAAGGGTGTATGGCTGGTGGTGGCACATGAAGGATGCTGTTTGGTAGAAAGTTTTGGCTGGCTAGGGTGTCTGCGTGTTTATGTATGTGTTTGGTATAGAAAGTTTTGGTTGGCTCGGGTGTCGTGTGTTTATGTATGTGTTTAGTATAGAAAGTTTTGGCTGGCTGGGGTGTTTGTGTGTTTATGTATATGTTGGGTAGAGAAAGTTTTGGCTTGCTGGGGTGTCTGTGTGTTTATGTATGTGTTTGGTATAGAAAGTTTTGGCTTGCTGGGGTGTTTGTTTGTTTATGTATGTGTTCGGTATAGAAAGTTTTGGCTGGCTGGGGTGTCTGTGTGTTTATGTATGTGTTTGGCAGAAAGTTTTGGCTGGCTGGGGTGTCTGTGTGTTTATGTATGTGTTTGGTATAGAAAGTTTTGGCTGGCTGGGGTGTCTGTGTGTTTATGTATGTGTTTGGTATAGAAGGTTTTGGCTGGCTGGGGTATCTGTGTGTTTATGTATGTGTTTGGCAGAAAGTTTTGGCTGGCTGGGGTGTTTGTGAGTTTGTGAATGTGTCTGGGAAGTGTAGAGTTGGGTGAAGGAGGGGACATGTTGCAAAGATAATCATTGTAGTGTTGGGCGGTTGTTCGATTTTGTTTATTTGTGGAGAGGATGATGCAACATAAGGTTTCAAAGGTGGGACGGATCTTGAGTTGAAGTGATGAACTGTGTGCCTCTCATATTCACTTGGTCTCTGAAATTAGTTATGTTTCTTGGTGTAGGCTGTCAGTACTTGTGGTCTTAGCGTCTTCTGCTATCAAGGTATTGTTTTCTGTTCTTTAAAGCTCCTTCGCGTTTGTGTTGGATAAGATTAGGGCTCAGTTTGTGCGGCAGTAATTCACGGTTGTTTTAATGTATTACTTATAAGTGGAGGATGGAGTTGGGATGTATATCAGAGAGGGTGTGAATTAGGGGGAGTGATGCATAATGACGGGGGACAGGGTGGCATAGAGGCGACTTGTTTGTGGCCACCTCTTACGGGATTAAGTCGTCTGGCTATAGATAGATGGATAGACAGATAGCTTATAGTTTCCATACGGTTTGCCGAGTAGTAGCGATAGTTATCACTAGAATATGATGCTAGTCACGAATGAGTGCCGTGGAAAGGATGTTGGGCTGTAGTATTGGCTGTTTCTGCTACTGATCTGCGTGACATTCTCATATGCTTTAAATGAAACCCTGTGTCAAGTTAAAGTGAAAGGCGTGTATGTTTGTGTAGGAGGAACGAGAGACAAGGAGGTATTCTGTGGCCTGTTTTCTTTGTGCTTCCTACAAGACACAGTAATAGTTATGACGGGGCATTGATGGCAAGTTTGTGGGTCAGCACACACTTACGGCCTCTCATTATACAAGGTGGTCCATATGTTACGCCACTTAGTTCTTGTGTGTTGCGGGCACGGCTCAGTGAACATTACCAGTGTCTACCCTGCATCAGTATCTATTTCCCACAACCCTCTTCAGGCTTAGCTTTATAATATAGGCTTTAATTTAGGTCCACTGATTGCATGGTGGAGAATTCCCATAACCTTTTTTATGCTTAGCTGTATATCATTGTATTGTATAATCTTTTATGTCCACTGATCACACGGCTGAGTAGTAATTTGGTGAAGCAATCAGAATGTCCTAGCTCATCACAAAAGCCGTCCCCACAACACACAAGACTGCAGAGCGCAATATACTTATCACCTATATTAAGTCAAAGGCAAAGTTAAAAAGGTAATGAAACAAGACAGAAATTTTTTTATTAATACTTCAGTATAGAATACATTAACAGAGACAGCAATATAAAATATGCATTCAAAAGTAGCATTTGTCCACAGAACATCCTGGACTTGCAAGGCAGATCACACCATCACCACCAGGCTTCTCTCGGCAGGTCAGGGCAGATCACCAGCAGCAGCAGCAAGTAATCTCAAGGTTGGGGAAGACACGACACCCTGCCGCCGCCGCCGCCACCACCGCCGCCACAACCACCATCACCACCACCACCACCACCACCAGGCATCTCAGAGTAGGGGAAGACACCAAACCACCGTCAGGCTTCTCACGGCAGGGCAGACCAAACTTCAGCAGGGTATGACCAGTGTGGCAAGGAAGCAGCGTCAAGGCAGCAGACTCCAGCACGACCTGTGGACCAGATGTGTATTAGTTCAAATCAGTGTTAGCCTTAGTTATTTAATCTTCTATCTATCTCTATCTATTGCCAGACGCCTCAATCCCGTTTGGGGTGGCCACAAACAAATCGCCTCCAAGTCGCCCTGTCCCCCGCCATTTCACTGCCCTGCTCCCAACTCACACCCCCCTCTCTCATATACCTCTCCACCCCATCCCTCCATCTCATCCTCGGCCTCCCCCTCCCTCTTCCCCCCTCCACCTCACTCACATACATTCTCTTCGTCAGTCTTTCACCCTCCATCCTCTCCACATGGCCAAACCACCTCAGTGTGTTCTCCTAACGCTTCCTATCACATCCACATCCACACCACAACGCTCCTTTATATCCTCATTCGTCAGCCTGTCTCTCCACACACTGATATTGGCCGTCATTTTTCCTGAAAATCTTGCACCTTAAAATTTGCCAATGAACCCCTGCATAAAACTTCCAGCATTTAATAAGATAATCATAGTACTGTCTGAGTTACTAATATTCATGAAATTCACCCTGTTTTACCTCAAAGCGTATGACCCTTCTGGCTCAGTAGTCGAGATGGAGAGAAGACAGTTTGAAATATAGCCAGCTCTATTGCCTGGTGATATTGGTGCCACCATGTGAAGGCATCCCTCTCCAGTATCAACCAGAACCTAATTCTCAATAAAAAAGAAGGGTGAGGTATGATTCAGCAACAGGTAAGAAAAAATAAATAAATGAAAATGAAAAAATATAAAGGACTATCAACAGTACATCATGGTTAGTGAAATGACCCACACATATACATTCAGACGGTTGTAATGACATAACTTGTTTTAATATGGGGGACCTGGGTCACTCATGCAATTCAAATACCAGTTTGTGGTTGCTTAGAATGAGTCATAGTTGTAAGGAAGGAGTAAGTCTCCTGGGTTACCATTCATACTGACAGCCAGTCTAACAACAATTGGCCATCAGCTCAATTACAAGAGATTAGGAATTTATGTTAGGATAGAATTAATGCTCTGTAGGCAATGTTGATCACCTTAGGAGTTCCCTTCACACAGTCTCTCTTCATATGACATCTCCTTGGTTACTAGTCTTATCATCTGTGCAGTCTTGCCACACTTGCCATCAACTAATCTGAAAGGGTTGGAGATCTCTCAGGCTAGAAAAAATAACTTGTAGACAGTTTTAATAATCTTCAGAGACCCCATTAGCCATTGTTTCCTCTGGTAGAACTAGGCCAGTAAGCAAGTTTAATCTCCTTTGGAAGAGTCTCCAAGTAGTAAAGAAGTTGATCAAGGCTTTAGCCACTCCAGTTCATGTACTCTTTCCTAAGCTGAATGATATTACTTAGAATTAACAGGATTAAAATACAATACCAGATGCAAAGACCCATGGATTAAGTATTTTATTTCAGTTTTTTCCCCTTCATTCTTTCCCCCTTCATTCTTTCCTCGTCTTTCTGCCTACGGGTGACTTTACAGTACACTCCCAATTCTGTCTTGCATTCCTTCATTCTTTCCTCTTCCTTCTGCCTGTGGGTGACTTTACACTGAGTGACAAGCCAAATGGTTTCCTGTACACCAGGAAACCATTTACTACGCTGGGTGGTAACCATATAACCAAATTTTGGCGCCTGGTGGTTTAGTGGGTAATTATTGTGCTCCAGTTGGATTGAGCCGGTGAAGGTTCATATCCAAGGGATGATTGGGGTTTATTGCTCACGTAATGCCACTCAGGGATGAGTGAGGTTGGTCACTCTCATCTTAAATGTCAGAACCAACTGCCTAGACCCGGGCTCCTACGCGCCTCATGGGGCAACGTAGGATTGGATGATGGATGGGTGGATGGATTTCAGTTTTAACCACACACTTGAAAGATGAACTGATTTTATTCATGCTTCCTTCAGATGATGTTCAGCATGGGAGAGACTTTGAACTGGAGGGGTTATATCGTATCATTTATGAAGGTTCCAACATGCTTGCATGCATTGGCTTTGGTCACCTAATGGCGACTTTCCATGCTGCTCGATTGCAGTAGCTCAGTAGTTGAGCTTGCTCTTCACAACCATAAAGTTGACAGTTCGAGCCCCCACCAGGGTAGCGTATACGAGGTCTCTCCTTGCCCTTCAGAGCTATGTGGTCCATTGGTCCTAGCTGGTTGGGATTAGTCCTCTGGCAACCTCTGTGATCAGCCTCCTATCCCTGATGTCACACTCTATGACCTTGTTCCAAGCCATTTTCTGTGTCCAGTTGCCATCCTCCATCCTTTCAACATGCCCCATCATTCATTCTACCCCTTCTTATTACAGCACCGATACAATACTCTTCAGTCCTGTTCTTCCTCCATTAATCCCTTTAATACAGTACTATATGTCTGTCTCAAGTTAGATATGATGGTCTGGTGGTAGAAATAGATAGTAAAATGAGAATATAACTACATCTCTTGGATTACAGGGCACAAACTCCTCCAATGATTAGCCTTTATTCTTGCTAATTTAAGACTTATTCAGCTTGGGTAAGACTTTTCAAACTGGAAGGGTCACATTACAACCTTCAGGAACCTGTTCAGTAGGAAAGTAATTAAAGGTTGATAGGAGAGCTTTTGGACTGAAGGGGTTAGGGACAGGCTTCATTAAGCCATTCTTGTTACCTTTAAACTATGTTAATCAGCATAGGAGAGACTTTTCAAACTTAGAGTCCCATATGACATTCTTTAACATGTGTAGGAGAGACACTGGATAAAGCCTGATTGGAGATATAGTATATTGAACTGGAAGGACTGCATACCTTACATCCTTCATTAGCCATTGCTGCTACCTTTAAATATGAATTATCATACTGAAGGTAATTACTAGCAGCCTTCATTAACATATTACTGTACTGTAATTAGGAGAGAGGTTTCATAAGTTGATTGGAAGTCAGGAGACAGCAGGAATATACCATTACTGTTGAGGGGGATGAATTTGTGTGTAGGCTATGATACAGGAAGCATATCTCAGAATATGGATGTACAAGGTTAATCATATCTTGTATAGTACTTACACTTTCAGATTTGATAGCTTTTCCTTTTGTAATCTTTACTGAATGATGCAATCAGTTCAAGATTACACATTATATAATCTCAGACTTCATCTGTGTCATTGTAGTTGGCTCACCTTGACAAATTTTAGTCCTTCTGCTGCTTAGTTCCTGTATCTAAGCGGCAGAATAAGACAGTATTATGGTTTTGCATCCTCCCCATAGATCTTCATTGTGATTTGCATGATAATCTAGTCTTTATCTCTAGAAACAGCTCAGCATTCAAGGTGGAGAGATGCCAGGTTTTTGTCAGTTTAGGGTGGACATGTAGTCTATATGGTTTGTCTTTATTGTTTTATGTATTCATTATTATCATTATTATTTTTTTTATATTTTTTTTTTTTACTGTGGATCAAATTTAGCGATTCATCTCTTCCGTTTATAAATCGGTACAACAGATAGGCTTTCATTCTCAGAGTATGACCACTGAGTACTGTACTGTCTTCCTGTGCAGTGTATATTTTGTCATTTGTACTCTCATTATAAGTTTCATTAAAGAATTTGTATCATATGTTTAGTTTCTGTGTCACTCAGTGTGTTAAGTTTATGTAATATATGGTTAATCGTTTAAGTCCTGCCGTTGGATAGCAGTCTAAGTTGCAGTTTTTACTTTCTCCCTTTATATAAGTAGCAACTGCTCTATATTCTTTCCATAGCACTTGTTCATGATTAGCATTAAACTGCAGACTTAGGTATTCCAAGTAGCTCAGGAAATTTCGAAATATCTCCTCCTAAAGCGACATTAATAGGTACATGACAATTTAGTTTAGTCTGTGCATGATAGTTCAATTTCCCATTTTTTTTAACATGTAAAGAAATAAAATACAGTAGAAGTTTTAGCCGGTATCTTAGTGGGGGCGCGGTGGCATAGTCAGCATGGTTCTGGCTTGCTGATCAGGAGGACCCGGGTTCAAGTCCCGGTGTGATAGAGGTTTCTTTAAAATGTGGCTGAGGGAAGTTTGCGTAGCAGGCTTTCCTTAAAACCACAAGGCCCCTTACTTACACTTCAGCTCACACACACCAAGACACTTACACACACTACTACATACATACACACATCAAAACACACACGCACACCAAGACACGTACATAGCCACAGCCACCTCCACACAGTAGACACACACACAGAGTGGGACACAGACACACCACAGGCAGACAGAGAGGGGCATATACAAAACACAGGGAGTGAGAGAGGAGGGGGTTTTATTAAAAAGTCCAATTTTGGTATACCCCTGTGGCAAAATTGATATAGCCCCCCCCTTTAATATTTTTTGGATATTTTCATCTAGTGCCCCCCAGGCCCCAGACCCACTCGGCTGAACCAAATTGTCTGGCGTCAGCTGGAACATGATATACCAGAGTTATGCCGGTCATGTGGGGGTTAATGGTGACAGTGTAGTAACTGTCAGGCTCCTATGACTCACTCAGCCGAACAAAATCGTCTGTCAGCTGGAATGGAATACTAGAGTTGTCCCAAGCACCAGAGGGTTAAGAATCTTAACCCCCTGAGTGATGCTCGGGACAACTCTAGTACCCCATTTCAGCTGATTCAGACGATTTTATTCGACTGAGTGAGTCATAGGAACCTGACAGTGTCAATACCGTCACCATTAACCCCCTCACGACCGATATAACTCTAGCATCATGTTCCAGCTGACGCCAGACAATTTGGTTCAGCCGAGAGAGGATCCTAGGATCCTGAGAGACACTATAACATCACAAACAAAATACAAAATGCCTTCCCTCCATCTTGAACGTACTATAATTCATTTACATTAAGTAAGCTCGTATTTTCGTATTTTTGCAGCTTATTTCATGTATCTTAGTTAAAAGAAAAAAATACTACGAGCCGGTGAATAAAACCAACACTTGTAGATGAAGAATATAATTACCAAACAGTTTCGGTGGACACTGCCACCATCTTCAGTGGTCAAGATAGTGAGAGGGAGTGACATACTGACCATACATGGGTTCCTTTTTATGCGTGTGTGTGTGAAAGGGTGGGGTAAAGGTGAGGTGGGGTGGGGTAGATTGTAAGCGGGGATTAACCCAAGGGGGATTTTGGGGGGGACATTACCGGACAGATCAGGTGTAATTCCTATCTGACCTTACCTGTGTCGTAGCAGGAAGGGACATGTCCTTTCCTGCTACGACACAGGTAAGGTCAGATAGGAATTACACCTGACCTGTCCGGTAATGTCCCCCCCCAAAATCCCCCGTGGGTTAATCCCCGCTTACAATCTACCCCACCCCACCTCACCTTTACCCCACCCTTTCACACACACACACGCATAAAAGGAACCCTTGTATGGTTAGTATGTCACTCCCTCTCACTATCTTGACCACTGAAGATGGTGGCAGTGTCCACCGAAACTGTTTGGTAATTATATTCTTCGTCTACAAGTGTGGGTTTTATTCATCGTCTTTGATTATCACGCAAGAGTGATTCATCCAGCCAATACTACGAGCTCTGTATCTTTTCATAGCCCATCTTCGTGACTAGCATCGTATTCTAGTTATCTATAGTTACAACTGAGCATTCAAGTTGGAGGGATCACAACTTTAAGCAATTACAGTAAACAAACAAACAAAAAGCAAGTGTCGTCCTCTTTACCTCTCGTCTTCGCAGGAATGCAGCGGTGACGCCATCTTGTGCGTGGAATGCGTGAAGTGCAGGCTCTTGAGTGGAAGGAGCACGGAGCCATGGGAGACTTAATAATAATCGCTAGTCAGCCAATCTAGAAGCCTGGGACATTTGCCTGAAATAATAATAATAATAATAATAATAATAATAATAATAATAATAATAACAATAATAGAAATAACAAAACCAGTCATATACATAATTCAATATCTTAGTCACTCGATCTGTCCATTCCGCCCCTTCAGTACGAGGACGCATTTCTGTAAGCTATTTTTTCTAACATGGGAGGTTCGATACGTTTGATTGAGCCTATCCATAAGACTCCTAAAGCTGAGTAAATGCCTCTGAAAGTTGCAAAATATAAAATATAAAACGTCTATATGATATAAAAACCTTTGTTCACCTCCGGGACTCGATCTGTGGCCCCTAGAACAAGTGCTGACGTCATGTTTACACTTTGCTACCTTTAGACGATTTCCTGGAGCTTAAAGAAACTCTCTCGGGATGATGGGACAGACACAATAACCCCTTCAGACAGAGAATGACTTAGTTACTTTGTTCTAGGTAACCGGACGATTTTATTCAGCTTAGGAGATCCCCTCGTAGTGAAGGGGTTGATGGTGACTGTATCTAACCCCTCCAGTACGAAATTTCTCTCCAGAGTTGAAGAAAATCGTCTGGAGGAAGAAAGATGAATATGGAAAAAAGTGTTGATGTGGACAATGAGTTAGATAAGACTGGTTTGGTTAAGGTAGGGTAGGGATGGGACGGTTGTGGCAGGGTGGGGTAGCGTTGGGTCGGTTATGGCCGGGTGGGGTAGCGTTGGGTCGGTTATGGCCGGGTGGGGTAAGGTTGGGTTAGTTTTGGCAGGGCAGCGAAGGATTGGGCCGGTTTTGGCAGGGTGGGGTAGGACTGGGTCGGTTATGGCAGGGTGTGGTAGGAATGGTTCGGTTTTGGCAGGGTGGGGTAGCGTTGGGTCGGTTTTGGCCGGGTGGGGTAGGATTGAGTTTTTTGGGGCAGGGTGGGGTAAGGTTGGGTCGGTTTTGGCAGGGTGGGGTAAGGTTGGGTCGGTTTTGGCAGGGTGGGGTAGGGTTGGATTGGCTTTGGCAGGGTCGGGTAGGGTTGGGTCGGTTTTGGCAGGGTGGGGTAGGACTGGGTCAGTTTTGTCAGGGTGAGGTAGGATCGTGTCGGTTATGACAGAGTATAGAATAGGTTTTGGTTGGTTTTAGCAGCGTGGGTTAGGATTTGGTCGGTTTTGGCAGAGTGGGGTTTGATTGGGTCGGTTTTGGCAGGGTGGGGTAGGATTGGGTCAGTTTTTGCAGGGTGAGGTAGGATTGGGTCGGTTTGGACAGGGTGTTAGGACTCCATATTATAATTACAAATCATAATAGTTCCGTCATAGCCAACGCCTATTTCACTCAGTTATTCTACAGTGTCTCATCAGATTTGGGGCGATCTTCTCTACGATTTTTGTTCTTCCCCCTTTAGTTCAGTCCTTTAGTTCATTCATGACCCTTGGCTTTCTTTTTTTTTTTTTTTTTTAATGAGGTGGAGAGCAGGGGCACGAGGCTAGACCACCATTAGTCCACAATATTAAAGGGTAGGCCACCAAGCTACGCCCTGGTAACGTCTGCACGTCAAAACATCTGTCCACCTCTGGGACTTGAACCGCGGAGCGCTGGACGCAGAGCTCTCGGTTTGCGGATGTCACTTTTACTCTTTGCTAGCTTCTGACGATATCCTACAGCTTCAGAAAACCCTCTTAGGATGACGGGACAGAATCATTTAATCTTTCAAGCCGAGAACAACTTATTTACATTGTCCTAGCTGACCGCATGATTTTATTCAGCTTAGGAGATCCCCTGATAGAGATGGGGTTGATGATGGCAGTATTTTACCCTTCCAGTTCGAAATTTCTCTCTATTGTAGAGATGAAGAAAATCATCTGAAGGTAGAGAGAAGAAAACAGGAAAAGTAATGTAGTGGTGAAAGGGCTGTACAGGGGAGGGTAGGTTAAAGTAGGGTAGAGTTGGGTCGGCAATGGCAGGGTAGGGTAGGGTAGGGTAGGCTGAGGTAGGCTAGTGTAGGGTTGAGAAGAGTAGGGTAGGGTAAATTGAACTGAATAAGTATATACAATAAAATCTGGCGATACAACAACCAGGGTCATATGCCGCCGGACGACAACGAGAATAAAAGCACTCGAAAAGATGAAAAACAAAAACACACACACACACACACACACACACACACACACACACACACACACACACACACACACACACACACACACACACACACACACACACACACACACACACACACACACACACACACACACACACACACACACACACACACACACACACACACACACACACACACACACACACACACACACACACACACACACACACACACACACACACACACACACACACACACACACACACACACACACACACACACACACACACACACACACACACACACACACACACACACACACACACACACACACACACACACACACACACACACACACACACACACACACACACACACACACACACACACACACACACACACACACACACACACACACACACACACACACACACACACACACACACACACACACACACACACACACACACACACACACACACACACACACACACACACACACACACACACACACACACACACACACACACACACACACACACACACACACACACACACACACACACACACACACACACACACACACACACACACACACACACACACACACACACACTCTCTAATGGATCATGTTGGTTGGGAAATGTGTTTATGAAACTTTGGTGTGGGAGGTTGCCATGTGTCGTGCTCCCCTTACTTGCTTTACTCTTTATCTGTTCTTCTCCTATGGAAGACTAAGTTCCGTTACGTTAAGTCCAAATCAGGTTAGTCAGATTTAATCAAGTTTCATTAGTTAGCGCTGGATAGGTACAAGTGGGGAGCCCGACATAACAACACATCAAGTAATCACAAGTCCATTTAAGGCCGGCGCTACGTGGGAGCATCTCGTTCCTTATTAAGAGGAAGGGATTCTAGGGTTACTCAAAACTAGTTTTCTTTTCTCCGTTTATCTACAAACTGTGCACAATTTTTACACTAAGTCAAAAGCAACAACTTATTTGGTTCACTCCACGAACTCAAAGTTATGTAACTGCCTTATGGTCTCACTCTATAATAACACTATTAAATCATGCCACCTTACAATGGTAATCAACAATACAACTAAGTCCCATTAAACAAGTAACAATTCACAAGTATTGTTCGCGTAACACTTGAAATGTCACTATGATTATTACTCGTCAACTGAAGAAAATACTCTCCTTTACTGAAATAAAACCAAGAGTATTATTGTTAAATACAAGGTAATACTAAAGGTAATATTCTCCTACACTTAGAGTAATACTAAGAACAATACTCTAGCATACCATCATCTCACCGTAGCATTGTTACTACTAGAACATTAATCACTAACATTTTATTCTAGTATCACTTCACCTCAAGTTACTTCAATATATTTATGCAGAATTAATACCACTCTTTAACACAGTTATCTGTCCTACTCAATACTTCTCTTTAATAAAGACACTTAACCCTCATATAATCTTTGTTCTTTTCACCATTGAGCAAAGAAGTTAATTTAACAATCATACAATTTATCCGGCCCGTCCTGTTATACCCTACCACGGCTCTACAGTATACTCTCAATATATTTCACAGTGTATTTCACTTTCTTCTCCTTTCTCTCTTTCCTTCTCTCAGTTCCACTTTCCTCTATGTCCTCTAACAAGAATGTCTACTCACTGATACCGTAGAGTACCAAGACATCACCAGTCTCATCGTCGTGGTAGGGTGCTCAGGCGGGCCTCCTAGCTAAGATCTTCCCCAAGTTCTCCTAGACTCTTTGCCCTCTCTGCTTCGACTGACTTCCAACCTTCTGCTTCTCCCTCAGGAAAAGTACAGGGGCCGGAAGTAGGCGTGTACTCTTCATATCCTTCGTTCACTTCTCTCAGTGTTCTTAGTCGGGTCTGGTCCGCAACATATTAAAATAATGTCCATTGTATAACGTTAATTCACACTAGACATTGTTACCTTTTAGTTTTGAATCACTTTTATCTCTTTATATATACGTAGGATACTACTCCTTTAGGCCGTATCTAGCTCTTCCGTTCGGGGCACATAAATTTAATTAAGTGTAGACAGTACAGGGCTGTGAGAGTAACTGTGTGCCTCGGCACTCCCTCTTATTATTACTCACTGTTCATTCACTTTTCATTTTTCATTCTTCACCATTCACTGATCTGCGGCTTCTTCCATCTTTTCAAGGTGCCGCAGGTAACGATATTTGTCGCGTAACGTTTTTTGATATCCTTTATCCCTTACTGATTGTTGTGGATGACGTGGTTGTGGTATGAGTGGTTATGGTCGGATGGTGGGTGGTCGGATGGTGGGTGGTCTGATGGTGGGTGAGTCAGCCGCAGCCGCGTGTGTTGTGTTCTCATCGAATGCCTGGTGTAAGTCGTCATCACCATCATCAGCGTCGTCAGCATCGTCGTTGTCTTCCGTATTGCTGTAGTTGTTGCCGCAGCTTGCCGTGCGGCGACATTCTCCGATGCCAAGAATGTCACGTCCTCGTGACATCTCCTGACGGCGAAATTCCTCAAAGGCCCATGATTCCGCACGTTGAAGGACTGGTAGTGGAAAGGTGGCCCAATAGCGATAGCATAAGAAAGCTATCACAGCGACGACAAGGATAACCACGCCAATTACAAGTACATAAGTCGTCCAAGGTGTAGGAGCACTCAGGTGGTGACGGAGGGGCTGAATGACCTTCATACGGTGGATAAGGGTCTGCAGTGGAAGTGAGTCACCCAGCTCGACATTATCTGCTGTACTTTGAAAATGATAGATTCAGTAATGCTGATCGTCCTAAGGGCGTCAGAGATACAGTAATGGGGATAGCTATGGGGGTGATCTTTAATTCTTGCTCTCGAATAACTGTGGCATAATCAGGCAAAACCAATGCACTGCTATGAGCACTACATCCTTCACCTAGGGCAAGTAAGCCTGTATTTCGAGCTACATGCTCTGACTGAGACTCTACTTTATTAGGGCATGTGAGAGTGAAGTGAATTGGGTAGGGCGTAGAAAAAGCCCAACCAGTTTTATAGCTTATGAAAACTAGGTTAAAACTCTTCAACACAACTTTTGAGCATAACTTACTAGCCTCAGGCTTTGCCAAAAACAATGCAGTTTCACACGTTAGAACAGAGTTATCGGATATTGACCTTATAGGAGGACATATTAACAATTGACCATGCTCTCTACACAAGTCAAATGACTCTAGTGTTACATAATGTCTTAAGGTTTGGCTGATTGCCAGGTATGGAGCTACTCTATCATGACAAACAAAGTATGGTGTGTCTGAGACTCTGAATGGTAGGGACGTTATCTGATACACATCGAAAATGTCATCAGGGTCACCTCTTAAGGGTACCAGCAGGTAGAACCTCATTTGAGAACAAGAGGACCTTCGCGGAACTACAGTTATAGCATCCTGATAAACAGCTAAAAATTCTGGGCGTGCAGGATATAACAGGCCAGGTTTTAACAAGGAAGCTTCTCTCAGAAGTGATAAAAGTACCGAATTGGGAACCAGGAAAGGAATGATGAAAATTTTCCTGCCAACATTTTCTCTAGACCTAACTTTAAACCAAAATGATCATTCTGTATGTCTATTAAAGCACGGGACAAATCATTCATAGCCTCTGTTATCCTTATTTCCTCCTCATTTTTTTGTGTCAATAAGCTAATCTGTCTAACTAAATAGTTAGAGACATTAGCAGCCTTTTCTAATCGTTGTATAGCTTTTTGCATGGCACGCATGTCTCGTACAGTGGCATTTAGGATCTCAGAATGTAAATTCAGCTCAATTCTTTCTTCCTCTGTGAAAGATTCTATATTATCTAACTGGTGGTGTATAAGATCTATCTGTTCTTGCGTAGCTGTACCAAATAAAGCGTTAGAAATAGTTCCAAAGATGTTAAAGGCTCCTCGCTTATTGCGAGATCCTGAAGGGGTGGTGGCATCATTTAATAAAGAAGACAAATAATCATTGAGAGAGTGAAACAATTTAGCAAATTCCAAATCAAAAGAGGTTAATGTCTCGTAAAACGTTAACAATAACTGATGAATTATCCATATGGTCTGTTGACCATGCTACATCGCCAGCTAGCTTACGAGCATGCATCAGGGGCTGATAAAACTCATCTATGTTAATAACATAAGGTATGATAAAGGAGTTTCCTGTAAAGTGAGCCTGATGTTGTGCGGTGAATGCAAGTCCCGCTCTCACTGGTAGGTCTTCCCATGCTTGACTTCCAAGTCCACTGATGATCACGGTCAGTAGGACCTGCAAAAGGGGTCAACTTTTATTTTAGGTATTCTATAGGCCTATCCATAATATTAGGTAAGTCTGTTACCTGTCCCGTAGATCTTAAACTATAGGTTTTTCTTCCTCCTTCGGCATCATCAATCGAATTAGCCACTGCACCTTCTTCTTGCTCTTCGTGCAAGCTCTGCACGCTTTGAGTATTTTCCTCTGTTTCCTGCAATTGTGAGGCGTTTCCTTCGTCCGCTCTTTCTACGTCTAAAATATCTCTCAGTTCATATTTTTGCACTTCCTCTGGTGGGAGAGGATCCTCATGGAGGGGATATGCTCTCCGCACATTACCATTCATTGTCTCGTCTAAATTATCTTCGTGGGCAAGCCTGACTCTGTCTGTGTGGACTTTCATGACTCTCCCCGTGTTTGTCTACCAGTTTTACTATCACATCACTAATTTTCCCTTTCACTCTAATAGGTCCATCATATAGAGGTTGAAGTTTCTTAGGCTCTCCTGGCTTGGGAATCTTTCGTACATAAACCCTATCTCCTGTACGAATCTCTTTTTACTTTTGCTCTCGATGTCTGTTGATTCTCCATGGCCTCTTGACTTTCCTCAATGTACCTTAAACATCTTTTAAAGGTACGATTAGCCTTAATGGCCATCTCATTTTTATAGTTATCCAGATCATAGCAGATCGGTTCCTGTTTTACTACATCATACGGGACATCAGGGCCCCTTAGGAACATGAGGTAGAATGGGGATTCCTTTAACACTCTGTGATATGCTGTGTTATATGCCCATGTGGCAAAGCACAACATTGAATCCCATATTTGTGGATTATTCTCTACTAAACTCCTTAGGTATTTCATTATCGTGGCATTGGCTCTCTCAATCACCCCATTGACAGACGGGTGATACGCTGTTGTAGTTGTCTTTTTCGTCTTTAGCAACTCAGCTATTCCTTTAAGAGTTGCATTAACGAACTCTGTTCCTTGGTCTGTGACCATCCAGCGTGGTGCTCCATGAACACACACGACATTGTTAACGAATGCTCTGGCAACCTCATCAGCAGTCTTCGTGCGAAGCGGGACGGCTATCAAATATCGTGTCATCACATCTATTACTGTCATAATATATTTATATCCCTCTTCACTTGGATTTATGGGGCCGATCAAATCCATATGAATTCTCTCAAAAGGTACTCCTACTCTAGGGTATCGCTGCAACGGCGCCGGGGCGTTCCACGACGGCTTGAAGCGGTTGCAAGTAAGGCACGCCTTGCAATAATTCTCAACATCTTTATTCATCCGTGGCCACCAACTAAATGGCTTTAGTCTTTCTAAAGTTACTTTGATTCCCCCATGACCTACAGTCGGTAATTTATGAGCTATCTCTAAAGCACTCTGTTTGCATTCATCAGGAGTTACAACTTGCATTAGGCTCTCATCATCGTCATTTGTAGCGAAGTGATAGAGTAATCCATCCTCAACCATGAACTCACTAGTACTAACCCCTAGTGCTCTATGTGCATCTTTAATTTCTTCTCTAGTCACTTCTACTTCTCCATCTCGCATACATTGAAGATACTGTTCCTTCATTCTTTTATACAGTGGATGCACATCCTGTCTGGGTTTCACTACCAACTCTCTCCATCTTATTATATCTCTTTCTTTATCTTCATCGATCCTGGATATCTGATAATTCTCTTTCTCGCACTCACTATCATCATCATCATCCTTGGTTCTCTCTCTTATCTTTGGTTTTGTACCCGTAACTGCAGGTACTCAATCTTCCCAGCACTATATCTAAATTCCTTAAATGTTCCTCCCAAGTCTCGCCCTGAATGATTATGTCATCCAGGTACACATGTGTGATGGAGCCCGTAAGCCCAATTAACACATGGTTAATCACTCTCTGAAACGCAGCTGGTGCTTCTTTAAGTCCAAAGGGAAGCACATTGTACTCCCAGTGACCTTCAGGAGAGGAAAAGGCTGTCTTTTCCTTACAATCCTCTGATAATGGTATCTGATGGTACCCCTGACGGAGGTCCAAACAGCTGAAATAACGACTCTCTCTCTCTCTCTCTCTCTCTCTCTCACACACACACACACACACACACACACACACACACACACACACACACACACACACACACACACACACACACACACACACACACACACACACACACACACACACACACACACACACACACACACACACACACACACACACACACACACACACACACACACACACACACACACACACACACACACACACACACACACACACACACACACACACACACACACACACACACACACACACACACACACACACACACACACACACACACACACACACACACACACACACACACACACACACACACACACACACACACACACACACACACACACACACACACACACACACACACACACACACACACACACACACACACACACACACACACACACACACACACACACACACACACACACACACACACACACACAAACACAAAGACAACCTAACACAGAACCACACCAGCATCCCACTACACCTCCAAACACAAAGCCACAGCTCTGCACAGCCTCTCCTCCAAGGACACACACCATTCCTCCACACAAATACCCACTCCTCTGCAAATCTAAACCTTCACACGTAGCCCTGCCTTCACCTACGTAACCCCAACCTCACCTTCACACACGTAGTTCCACCTCAACACACGTAGCACCACATTCACTCATTCATACACGATAACATCTTCACAAACATCGATTCATCAACACATACATATCCTTAACTCGACACACAAAGTTCTATTTCTATATACATAGCCATATCTTTAAATACATCTAGTTATCCCTGAATGCATTAGGCCTCTCCGTCCCATACAGAACTGCACTTACACACATGAACATCCAGCTTAGACACAGCCATATCTCCATACACACAAACACACACACACACACACACACGAGAGAGAGAGAGAGAGAGAGAGAGAGAGAGAGAGAGAGAGAGAGTGAGAGAGAGAGAGTAAAAATATTTACTTACAGTGCACATCTCAAACACCCCTAAAGAAATGCACACACACACACACACACAAAGTTATACGTGTATACAGAACAGGCGAAACTTGGAATGTGACATCCGTAGACTTTCAGGCAGCAAAATTTCTTGGCAAATTTATGGCCGATCGAAAGTTAGGTTAGGTCACTTTGGGCAGGGTTTGGTCTGATTAGGTAATTTTTGGTTGGGTTGGGTTCAGTTCGACTAGATATAGACGGATTAGGTTAGATTGCTTTAGAATACGTAGGTTTTGATAGGTTTTGGGTTGGGTTTTATTTGGTTGGGTTAGGCTGGGTTAGGTTCGGTTGGATTAGGTCATTTTAGGCTTGACTGGGTTGGGTTAGGTCGGGTATGGTATGGTTAAGTGAGACTGGGTAAGATTAGGTAGGGTTAGATGCGGTTAGGCTGCTTCAAAATAGGTTAGGTTATGTATGGAGAGGTTACGTGAGATTGTGAGGTTAAATACAATTAGACTGGGTTAGGTGAGGTTAAGCTAGATTAGGTTGGGTTGATTTAAGTTGGATTAGGTCATTCGAGGTTAGGCAGGGTTCAGTTCGAGCAAATATGGATAGGTTAGTTGAGGCTGGGCTAAAATAAATTGATTTATGCATTACGGTCTTTTGTTGGTCGGTCCTTCCAAAGTCAAACATCACAGGAGGTGAACGTGATTTTGTGTGTGTGTGTGTGTGTGTGTGTGTGTGTGTGTGTGTGTGTGTGTGTGTGTGTGTGTGTGTGTGTGTGTGTGTGTGTGTGTGTGTGTGTGTGTGTGTGTGTGTGTGTGTGTGTGTGTGTGTGTGTGCGTGTGTGTGTGTGTGGGGGGGTATGTGCGAGAACATGTGTGTGTGTGCATCATTGTGTGCGTGTATCTGTTCTCGTATCAGTGTCTGTGTGTATCAGTGCCTGTGTGTATCAGTGCCTGTGTGTATCTGTGTGCGTATATTAGTGTGCGTGCGTGCTCTGATCAGTGCTTGTATCAGTGTGTGCGTATATTAGTGTGCGTGCGTGCTCTGACCAGTGCTTGTATCAGTGTTTGCGTGAATGAACACGTGCGTGCATTAGTGTGTGCCTGCTCCGTGTGCGCGTGTATAGTGCGTACATGCCGCAGCGTGTGCGTGTATCGGTGTGTGCGTGCATCAGTGTGTACGTAGTCAAATTGTATGTGTTCAGTGTGTACTTAATCAAATTGTGCGTGTTCAGTGTGTACGTATTGTGTGTATGTGTTCAGTGTGTACGTGTTCAGTGTGTGCGTGTTCAGTGTGTGCGTGTTTATTGTGTGCGTGTTTATTGTGTGCGTGTTTATTGTGTGCGTGTTTATTGTGTGCGTGTTCAGTGTGTGCGAGTTTATTGTGTGCGTGTTCAGTGTGTGCGTGTTCAGTGTGTGCGTGTTCAGTGTGTGGGTGTTCAGTATGTGCGTGTTCATTGTGTGCGTGTTTATCGTGTGCGTGTTCAGTGTGTGCGTGTTCAGTGTGTGCATGTTTATTGTGTGCGTTCTCAGTGTGTGCGTACTTACTGTATGCGTGGTGTGTGTGCGTATTTACTGTGTGCGAATACCAGTGTGTAACTCAAACTGTACTCATGTTTTTAAGAGTGAAGGTATGAAAAAAGTTAATGATGATGATGATGATGATGATAATGATGACTGAGGTGTCTGGCAGAAGATAGTAGCAGTAGATAGATGATGATGATGGTGATGATGATGATGACGATGATGATGATGATGATGATTTTTCTAGTTCTTTTTAATCCGGAAACTTTTGTTATCAAGGAGGATTCTGTACTCTACTCCTTTCACCTTAACTGGGCCCAAATTTTCGTCCATTTGCAGCTTTTCACGTGTCTCAGTTGCGTCTTTGAAACGCACTTTTTCGTGATTAGCATAATATTCTATTGTTACAACTCAGCATTCGAGATAAAGAGATTGCAATTTAGGCGAAGTTATAGTAAAATGAGTATAGTGAAGGGGATGGGATGGAGGGATGGAGTAGAGAGGTATACGAGAGAGGCGGGTGTACGTTGGGGGAGGGCAGCGAAATGGCAATGTACAGGGCGACATGGAGGCGATTTGTTTGTGGCCACCCCTTACGGGTTTAAGGCGTCTGGCTATAGATAACTAGACAATTAGGGCTATAGATATAGGTGACGATACACAACTATTAAAATTACATCCATTTCCCTTATTTTCTACAATTTCTTTGGCCTACAACGCTTCCTGGCTGACCGTAAGATATCCCCGTGTCCTAATTTAGTCACCTTAATGGTAAAAAATGCAAAACCCAACACTTGCAGCAAGAGGAGAAGCCTACACACCATCACTACCCCCTAACCAGCAAAACGACGTCTATTGCCCTCATCTGTTGAATCTAATTGACCTATGTCACTTCCTGGTTGGCAGCAAGATACCTCTGTGTCCTATCTGAATCATCTTAATGGCAAAAACAGCGAAATTTAACCCCAAAACAGTAGAATTTGACACTTACATCAGGAGACGGAGCCGACGCAGCCTCACCCTCTTATCGTCCGAGTACCACTGACTGACCAATGGAATGCCATGCTTGTTCAGCCCAGAAACTTGTGTGAAACTTTACCCAACTACTTTTACATCCACTAGAGGGCACGAAGGCCCTCTCATCTTCAGGGTAACTCTAGTATTTTATTCTAGCTAATACAAGAGGCTAATATGCACCTGTGAGCTCTTTATAAATGTCTGAGAGCGTTCATACTGTAAATATTAACTCTCCAATGATCGTGACAACTCTAGTACTTTTTTTATTAGACTCCAGACGATTTTATTCAGCTGGGAATGGGTCTTAGGAGCCTGAGTGCATAAGAGAAAACCGTCGTAGAGGAAGCATCAAGGACCGTAGGAAACAAAAGTCGGAAATTATTCTTAGATGTTTACCATACTCTATTCACTTTCACTTTGTCTAATTTTGCCATCTCCTCACCTTAAATGCTGGGCTATAAGGATACATTAACACTAGAACATAGAACAATACTCTCGCTTCCCTACCTGGACCAAAAATTACCATCTCTCCATCTTGAATGCTGAGTTGTAACAACAGATGAACACCATAACATGATGATAGTCACGAAGAAGTGCTATGTCAAGGATGTAGAGCCATACCATTGTCATTTCATGGCACTGGGCTATGTGAAATGAGTAAAATGATCTACACAAGGATGGAAATCTGGCCCGTGTTAGAGGAAGACCGTCATAGTCACGAAAAGATGATATGGAATGGATACAGAACTTCACTTTAACTTGGCCTAAAATTGCCATCTCACCATCTTGAATGCTGAGCTGTAAGAAGAGCCTGACGATACAATATGATGCTAGTTACAAAAAAGTGCTGTTGAAGATATGTAGAGCCGTGTTATCGTCTTCTGCCTGTAAGTATGCTATGAGAAATAAGCAGCAAATATAAGATCTCAGCCATGTTAAGTCTGATAAGCTATACATACAGCTTAATGGAACGCTCTGATAAAAATTACAGCTATAAACTCATTCTACATCTCCCTAGCACCTCTTTCAAAGCTATTTATTTTGCTTATTACACCTTGCTCTCCTACTGTGCTGTGTAAATGCTTCAAGCTTTACCTTAATCTGCATAAAAAACGTACAAAAGGATGTTAATCAGCCATGTCCAAAAATATATCGCTAAGGAAGTCTTTGGTTGACTAGTGGGAGGTGCCTGTGTGTTACCATGGCAACCTCTCACACCACCAGTTACATACACACATTTTCCCACCAGCAAGTTCCATTAGAGAGTATTTTGTGTGTGTGTGTGTGTGAGTGTGTGTGTGTGTGTGTGTGTGTGTGTACAGTCATGCGTGTGCCTGCACATCTCACCGCAATGCTCCGCCAACACCCACAACACTTTTCTCCTTAATTTCTTACCACAGAGAACTCTTACATTCCTGGATCTTTTCAAAAACTTGGTTCGACGTCGTTCTTACATATTATGAAGGAAAAAAAGGTAACTGTTGATATAAATGTTCGTACAAAAACATTATATATAAACTGCGGGAGATATATTCTTTTCACTTTCACTTGGCCCAGATTTTCGTCCTTTTGCAGCTGATTTCACGTAGTTCAGTGGCAGAAAGTACAATGCTATGGCTCTACAACCTTGCCTCAGCACATCTGCGTGACCAGCATCATTTTCCAGTGTTCATCTATTGCTACAACTCAGCATTCAGGACGGAAATATGGGAGTTTTAGGCCAAGTTAGAGTAAAAAGAGTATAGTGGACAATATTCATAGTCTTGCCTTGGTTAGAGTGTGGCTAGGTTAGAGTGTGTTACACACACACACACACACACACACACACACACACGCCTTTCCCCACCATCAAGTCCTACCTTAGAATACTTGTGTGTGTGTGTGTGTGTGTGTGTGTGTGTGTGTGTGTCTGTGTGTGTACGTTTTTGAATTGTCATCCATCCAGAGAGAGAGACAGACAGACAGACAGACAGACAGACAGACAGAGACAGAGAGAGGAAGGCCTTTGACTGTGTGTGTGTGTGTGTGTGTGTGTGTGTGTGTGTGCATCAGTACTGAGGCTGGGCAGTTACAGCTAACTGAAGAACGTGGGCAAGTAGGTAGGCAAGAATAAACGTAAGTAGGTAGGTAAGTAGGTAGATAAGGCGGTAGGCAAAGTAGGTAGGTATTTAGATAGGTAGGTAGGTAGGTAGGTAGGTAGATTGGTAGGTAGGTAGACAGAGAAATAGGTGGGTAGGTAAGTAGGTTGGTAGGTAGGTAAGTAGGTTGGTAGGTAAGTAGGTTGGTAGGTAGGTAGGCAGGTCGGTAGGTAGGCAAGAATAAAGTTAAGTAGGTTGATAGGTCAGTACGTAGGTAAGTAGGTAGGAAGGTAGGTAAGTAGATAAATAGGTAGGTAGGCTGGTAGGTAAGTAGATACGAAGGTAGGTAGGTAAGTAAGTAGATATGTAGGCAGGACGGTAGGTAGGCCATTAGTATGTATATATGGAGATACCTAATAGACAACAGACAGACAGACGGGATGGATGAAAGGAAGGAAGGAAGGAAGGAGGAAGGAAATGGATGAATGAATGAATTAAGGAAGGAAGGAAGGAGGAAGGAAATGGATGAATGAATGAATTAAGGAAGGAAGGAAGGAGGAAGGAAATGGATGAATGAATGAATTAAGGAAGGAAGGAAGAATGGAAGGAAAGAGGGAAGATGGGAATGAATGAATGAATGATGGAAGGAAGGAAGGAAGGAATGATTGAATGAATGTATGAATGAATGAAGGAAGGAAGGAAGAAAGGAAGGAAAGAAGGAAGGAAGGAAGGAAGAAAGCAGGAAGTAAGGAGGAAGAGAAAATGATTGAGACGAGGGGGGAGGAGGGAGTGGCTGGGGACGAGAGTCAAGGAGACGGGCTGGGGACGCGCCAGACGAGAGAATATGATACGTCAGGCGCGTCCCCAGCCCGTCTCTTCTGGTCTCTCGTCCCCAGCCACTCTGTTTGTCTGTC
>NC_137054.1:72392242-72539742 GCF_032717465.1 Coenobita brevimanus
CCCTCCTATCTTCCTGTTTCTCACCATCATCCACTCACTTCATGTAGTGCTGCCTACTTCTTCCTTCACCTTTATCACTCTATTCCCATGTCTGCCCTCCTCACTTCCTATTTCTTACCATCATCCACTCACTTCATGTAGTGCTGCTACTTCTTCCTTCACCTTTATTATTCTCTTTTTGTGTCTGTCCTCCTCTTTTCCTATTTCTCCCATCTTTTCTGTCACTTTTCATTACTCTTCTTTCCTTATCAGGTGGCTTCATATTGAGTGACAAGCCCAGTGGTTTCCTGTCGGCCAGGAAACTATTTACAACGCTGGGTGGTAACCATATAACTAACCCATCCGCGTTCCCTACGTGTCAACAAGTGGGTTGGTGGAGGAGGGTTAGTGCCCCTCCCTGTAAAACAACAAACTCAAAGACAAATGGCCACCCCTTACGGGATTATGGCGTCTGGCGATAGACAGACAGATAGATAGATAGATAGATGGATAGATAGACACTGGATTATGGCGTCTGGCGATAGATAGATGGATAGATAGATACGGGATAATGGTGTCTGGCGATAGATAGATTGAGTGATACTGCCAGCTGGGTACTTGTAGACACTGATCCACTACGTGTTCTTCCTTGTTTTAAATTAGTGTATTATGCACAAACCATACATTGTCAACGACTTAACTATGGCAGATATGAATAACTATCTATCTATCCACCTATTGCCAGACGCCTCAATCCCGCAAGGGGTGGCCACAAACAAATCGCTTCCATATCGCCCTGTCCCCAGCCATTTCACTGCCCTGTTCCCAGTTCACACACCCCTCTCTCATATACCTCTTCACTCCATCCCTCCATCTCATCCTTGGCCTTCCCTTCCGTCTCCCCCCCTCCACCTCACTCACATACACTCTCCTCGTCAGTCTCTCACTCTCCATCCTCTCCACATGACCACACCACCTCAATGTGTTTCTCCTACGCTTCCTATCACATCCAAATCCACACCACATCGCTCCATCACTTCCTCATTTTGTCAGTTTGTCTCTCCATGTAACTCCACATGTTCCTCTCATTTTTTTTTTTAATGCAAGGAAGAAGGAACCCAAGGCCAGGAGCCCGCAATCCGTTCCTTTCAGAAACAAACAAACAATACAAAGGACAGTCAAATTCAAGATCCAGTCATTTCGAGATGCCTGGACACACTGCTTTCGAAAGACTGGAAATCATAGGAAGTAGGAAATACAGACAGAGGGAGACAGTTCCAGAGGTGACTTGTTGCATAAATGAAGGACTGCTCAAAGGATCCTAGTGAGTCATAGCCCTTTCCCCTCCCTCTATAAACAACGATAATTACTACGAGGAAATTATAGTATGTAAAGACAGTGAGGAAAACTATTTAGTATGTGTTTGTTTATGTAAATGCATTTCTGATGGATTGTTAAGTCTATACGAAGTTGAAACATAAGAAGATGGAGGGTGAGCGGTTCTTCACATCGCTGTCTATCTGTCTATCTATTGCCGGACGCCTTAATCCCGCAAAGGGTGGCCGCAGATAAAACTCCTCCAAGTTGTTCTGTCACCCACCATTTGACTGCCCTCCCCTCATCTCACTCTCCTCCTCCTTCATTTACCCCTCAACTCCATCCCTCCACCTCATCCTCGGTCTCCCCCTCCCTCGGTCCTACATACACCCTCTTAGTCAGTCTTTCATTCTCCAGTCTATCAACGTGTCCAATTTGGCTTAAAGATACAGTAATACACAACTCTGTACGCTAAGTGTTGTGCAACAGTTTGTTTTACTGTGTTTACATATAACTATTCCTACTTGTTTTTATATATTTGCTTTAGAATCCAATGTGATTATACAGTGAACTACGCTACGCAGCAGTTTCCTCTCTTAACACCATCTTGGAGGGCGCGGGCTAAGACATTATCCCCAGCTGACCCCTCCACCTCCCGTCCTCGGCTCTAAATGGGTAGCGTGTAATTTTTTCCACTTGCAGGTCCGTCGCTTAAATGTTTTTCCACATTAGCAGACGATTTCCACGGAGCGGCTACCCTGTCAGCCTGTCTGTCTCTCCACGTAGCTCCACATTCCTCTCAGATAACTTATTTCCACACCACTTTTCACACGAATAAAGATGATTTGGCTCAACTGAAAGAACTGGCAGTATCAAAGAACTGATGAACAATATCCTGCCTTACCTTTGTTTATCTCGGATAGATGGGGAAGCTGTTGAAACACTATCAACACTGAGAATCGACACACAGCTCGAGCGTCCTCCCCCTCTCACGGTTAGAGGATGACTGACGGGATTCGAAGCTTCTTTTTTTTTAATGCAAGAAGGAATCAAAATGCCAGGAGCCCGCAAACCGTTCCTTCCAAGAAAAAAAACAAAAACAATAAAAAAAGAGCCAAATTCAAGATCCTTTTATTTTGAGATGCCTGGACACACTGCGTTTGAAAGACTGGAGATCATAGGAAGTAGGAAATATGGACAGAGGGAGACAGTTCCAGAGTTGACCTGTTGCATAAACGAAGGACTGGGAATAACGGTTAACTCTTGCATTAGAGAGTTGGACAGAAAAGGGATGAGAGTTTGCTACTAGACGGGTGCTACTCTCCCGTCGTAGTGGTGGAGGGATGCAAGTAGACAGTTCAGAGGAGCAGTGACCATTGAAGTAGCGATAGAAGAGTGATAAAAATACAGCGGTGCGGCGAAGAGACAGAGGTTGAAGGGAGCCAGTAAGAGAAGGAGAGTTTATGAGACGAAAAGCATTTGACTCCACCCTATTGAGAAGAGCTGTATGTTGGGAGCCTCCCCACACATGAAAAAATGGGAGAAATGGAGTTCCCCCGAGCTAAGCCCTGTATTGGACTATATAGCCCCGCTAGGGTTACAGGAGGGAGCTACCCCTCCCGGCACGGCAGCCCGAGCGAGGCTCGAACTTGCAATCCCCCGATCACAAGTCCAGCGCGCTACCACTGTGCTACCGCGCCCCCCTCCCCACACATGAGAGCTTTACTCCACACAGGGGCGAATGAAACCGAGCCGTAATGCGAAATAAAATGCTTGTTTTTATTACGCTGATCAATATTTATCTTTAATATTAATCATTTATGTATATATCTATCTATAGCCAGACGCCTTCATCGGGTAAGGAGTGGCTACAAACAAATCGTCTCCATGTCTCCCTGTCCCCTGCCATGTCGCTACCCTCCCCCCAACTTACACACCTCTCTCATATACCTCTCTCCTGTATCGCTCCATCTCTTCCTCGGTCTCCCTCTCCTTCTTCCCCCTCCACCTCACCCACATACACTCTCCTAGTTAGTCTCGCCCTCCATACTCCCAATTCACATCCTCTCTCTCTCATATATGCCCTACCTCTCTCCTCCATCGCTCCATCTCCTCCTCGGTCTCCCCCTCCCTCTCCCCCTTCACATCACCCATATACTCTCCTAGTTAGTCTCACCCTCCCTACTCCCAACGCTTTAGTCGTCTGAGATGATATTCACCTGAATTACATTATTTATCCTTTTTACTGGGATGCATCCCAACCCCGACCATGGTGGTGGTGGTGGTGGTGGTAACAGCAGCAGCAGTGGTGGTGGTAGCAGTAGCAGCAGCGGTGGTAGCAGTAGTAGTAGTAGTTGTAGCAGTAGTAGTAAGAACAGGTAATGTCAGCCTGCTATCCAGCCTACTGTCCAGCGTGTTACCTGTTGCCTAGTCTGCTTGCCTGCCTGCCTATCTGCCTGTCTTCCTACCAGCCTCCCAATTGCCAGCCTCCCAATTGCCAGCCTACCTAGTTGCCTGCCTGCCTGCCTACCTACCTGCCTGTGCCTACCTGTGGCTACCTGCCAGCCTGCCTATCTACCTGCCAGCCTGCCTATCTACCTGCCAGCCTGCCTATCTACCTACCAACCTGCCTATCTACCTACCAACCTGCCTATCTACCTACCAACCTGCCTTGTCTTTTTTTAATATCAACAAGACACTTAAGTCTTCAGTGGAAACTAAACCATCAGTACATTAACAATATTCAAACTCCAGCATCGGGAGAGGGAGGGGGAGAGAGAGAGAGAATCATCCCCGAGAACTACAATCAAAACACATAGCAGTTAACAGAGTGCATTTCAGGCTTTGTTTATATCCAAGGAGTGGTTGGGGTTTATTGCTCAAGTAATGCCACTCAGGGATGTGTGAGGCTGGTCACTCATCTTAAGTGTCAGGACCAACTTGCCTAGCCCCGGACAGGGGGGTGGGGTAGTGGGTTTAGGCTGTCAATTTAGGCTCAGTGGGTGTGTGTGGGGACTGCTGTACTCCTTGCACTTCATGACTAGCATTTTTATACCTATGGTAGGTGGTTTATTGGGTTTAGGCTGTCAGCTACTGAGAATGGTTCACTTGATATCCCCCTGCACTTCTTCGTGACTAGCTTTTTTTACATAACTGCTGGTTTAGTGGGTCCAGGCTCCCCGATTGTGTTCCATTCTGAATCCACTTGGTTACTATTCAAATATATCTTTATCTGATGGAGGTGGATTATAATGAATCTCCTTGTTTACTATTCAAATATATTGTTTTTGTCTAATGAGGGTGGATTATAACGAGTCTCCTGGGTTACTATTCAAATATACAGTTTTCATCTGATGGGGGTGGATGGTTATGAATACCATGGTCCTATAGGATGTCAGCGCTTAAAAGAATAGACACTAAAAAAATAAAAATTTATTACGGTATATAATGAATGAATAAAATAAGAATAAACAGTATATGAATAAACAATAAATAATCAGTGAGAAATATGAATAATTTGAATTAAAAACAATGAAAAAAAAAAAGGGTTGGATCCTGGTGTCTCGAACCACCACCTGGCACCGGTTCCAGCAGCAAAGTGTTGCGAACCACCACCTGGCACCGGTTCCAGCAGCAAAGTGTCCCGAACCACCACCTGGCACAGGTTCCAGCAGCAAAGTGTCCCGAACCACCACCTGGCACCGGTTCCAGCAGCAAAGTGTCGCGAACCACCACCTGGCACCGGTTCCAGCAGCAAAGTGTCGCGAACCACCACCTGGCACCGGTTCCAGCAGCAAGGTGTCGCGAACCACCACCTGGCACCGGTTCCAGCAGCAAGGTGTCGCGAACCACCACCTGGCACCGGCTCCAGCAGCAAGGTGTCCCGAACCACCACCTGGCACCGGTTCCAGCAGCAAGGTGTCCCGAACCACCACCCGGCACCGGTTCCAGCAGCAAGGTGTCCCGAACCACCACCCGGCACCGGTTCCAGCAGCAAGGTGTCCCGAACCACCACCTGGCACCGGTTCCAGCAGCAAGGTGTCCCGAACCACCACCTGGCACCGGTTCCAGCAGCAAAGTGTCGCGAACCACCACCTGGCACCGGTTCCAGCAGCAAGGTGTCGCGAACCACCACCTGGCACCGGTTCCAGCAGCAAGGTGTCGCGAACCACCACCTGGCACCGGTTCCAGCAGCAAGGTGTCCCGAACCACCACCTGGCACCGGTTCCAGCATCAAAGTGTCCCGAACCACCACCTGGTACTGGTTCCAACAGCCTCAGTTTCTCACAAGGCATTCTCTCTGCTCTCGTACCGAGAATCATGGTCGAGCCATCACCACCAGCAGTCGCTCTGCCTGGCCCTTGACAGAAGTGGAATCCTGAAAATAGAAGCCGGGAGAATACACCCCAAATACAAGATAGTAGGATAACTCCCCAAGGCTGATGAAGTAAGAATAAAACAATATACAAGACAACAGCACTAAATAACCCAAAGAAATGGGTCACTAACAAGACTTTCACCAAGTCTTACCTTGGTGGTTATCCAGAGACGACTGACTAACGCCAGAAAATAGAACTCCACATTAACTCCCTTCAACTCGAAAACCCATAGTTGAAGCATCGAACAGTGTGACTCGATCCAGTATTCAGCACGAACCATGCTTCACTAAACTCGAAGATTCAGGCACTACCAGCAAGCAAGTTTCGAGTAAATGAACCAATAGTTAAAAGATTCGACCAACAAAAATTTATATATAATCCGAGTACCCTAATTTCCCTTGAATTCATTCAGTTACCAAGATATTACCCTCACAATGATAATGAGTCTCCTTGGTTACTATTCAAATATATTGTTTTTATCTGATGGGGTGGATTATAATGAGTCTCCTTGGTTACTATTCAAAAATCTACCGTTTTTATCTGATGGGGGTGGAATATAATGAGTCTCCTTGGTTACTAGTCAAATATCTACTATTTTTATCTGATGGAGGTGGATTATAATGAGTCTCCTTGGTTACTAGCCGCATATCTATGGTTTTTTCAGCCGGCGGGACTGGGCAAGAAGTGTAATTACTATGGCATAATATGGAAAGGAATTGTTTGTGATATATGAAATATTATTAGCCAAAGTAAGGTAGGAGGGAAATGTGCTTCAGTGACTTAATAGGCTATGTTTATACCCGAGGGAACTGGGTGAGAGGAAAGGAATTATCGGATTCAAAATGATAATTGTGAGGTGGAGGGGGGGAGAGGGAGGGGGAGACCAAGGATGAGATGGGGGGATGGCGTGGAGAGGTATGTGAGACAGGGGGATGTGAGCTGGGAGCAGGGCAGTGAAAAGGCGGGGGACAGGGCGACATGGAGGCGATTTGTTTGTGGCCACCCCATACGGGATTAAGGCGTCTGGCAATAGATGGATGGATAGAAATTGATATAAACAGAAGACGAGATTTCAGTTTTTGTTATCATTCAAGGGAACTGGGCAAGAGGAAGGGAAATTACTGGATTTAAACATGTAAAAAGGTGAGTTATTTCCTCGCCTTCACCCGAGGGGACTGGGCAAGAGTAATTTCCATGGCAATTCATACTGAAATATACTGTACTTTCACTGGGTCAAATTATCTACTAATAGCCCAAATAAGAGAGAAGAAATTATTACAAATATTGGAATCAATATACACAACTTAAAGATTTTTTTTTTTTTTACCCAAACTGGGTATGGATTTCTGGGGGGTTTTTATGTAGGGTGCTTTATATATACTACAACAACTACTACTACTACTACTGCAACTGCTAGTACTGCTACTGCTACTACTACTGCTACCACTTTTTAAGAATACTGTAATACAGCCAACAAATCACCTCCATCCATTTGGGAATTATACCGTGAAGCTCGGCAGCCAGCCTCATAATACAGTTCACCATTGGAGTTGTAATGTGAAGGTTATCACTAACCATAATACAATCTGTTGGCCCTAGACACACCAGCCACTGTCCTTACCAACCATATGCCAAGACTTTATCATCATTCATTCATTCATTCATCATCTAATCCTGCTTTTCCCCATGAGAAACGTAGGAACCAAGGGCTAGGCAACTTGGTCCTGACATTTAAGAAGAGAGTGACCAGCCTCACTGATCCCTGAGTGGCATTACGTAAGCAGTAAACCCTAACCATCCCTTGGATATAAACCTGCACCGGCTCAATCCGACTGGAGCACCTTAAATGCCCACTAAACCATCAGGCGCCATAATTTGGTTATATGGTTACCACCCAGCGTAGTAAATGGTTTCCTGGTGTACAGGAAACTATCTGGCTTGTCACTCAATGTATAGTAACTCGTAGACAGAAGGAAGAGGAAAGAATGAAAGAAAAAAAGACAGATGAGGAACGATAGAAAGAACGAAGGAAGAGAGGAAAGGGTAGGCATCCGAGAACAGCACTACATCGAGTGAGTGGATGGGGAGTCCCCCACCAACCACAAAAGGCTTTATTACTACTATATTTTTTATTATTACAGTGTCAACAGAAACATTAATCTATTGGAGTTTCTGGTCAATGTTACTCAGTCACAGTAGCTTCGTAATCCATACCTGCCAGAGAGACAGGCCTGAGGGCTGATGTTCTTGTGCCCCTGAGGCATAGCAGTGCACACCTCACCAGGGAGTAGGACAGTTGACACCTCATCCAGGCCATAACAGAACTCTTTACGTTGACGCTTCTTGGAAAGAATCTCTGCCAGTCTCGAGAGCATATGCTCGCCTCTGGACCCATCCAACCTGATGTTGTGAACACAAGGGCAGTGAATCCAATGTGGTGCACTAGTTAGATCCTTTCTTGATTGTTTCTGTTTTTTTTTTTTGTTTGTTTGTTTAATTCCTTTTGTGTGCAGCCTCGAGACACAGTTCACGATGACATGCTGCCATAGGATCACTTATCCTAATGTTGAAGAAAGCCCTCTGCCCACGTGTCCGCAAACCTGCAGGACTGACATCCACTCTGGCATCATTTGATGTGTTTGCTGTTCTGTGGGTGAAGTGCTCGCCGTCTAGGGGCAGCACAGCTGGCTCTGTGGTGACATCATGGCATATTTCCGGCAGCATTTTGGCAGTGACGTCGCGTACTTCATAGTGTCATCGTCAAGTATAATTTCAACTCTATAATCTTTTCCCGGAGAGGGTATATCAGCTGTCAGTGCAGTTTGGGGTCTTAAACTTTTGAAATGCAGAAAAACTTAGGAACATACAAACTTCAACATGGAGATTAAGTAATGGTTTTAATGCTCCTAATTTTCAGATGGAGGACGTTTTTCTTTTTTTAGACTAACCCTTCACTGCGTTTACATAAAGTGGAAAAATTTGCCATGTAGTAAGATGAGGCTCAATCTTGGGAAAGTAATCTCTTCAAACTGACGTTTTCTAGTTTATATTTATCTCTATTTCTTAACTTGGTCTTTATTTTGGCTTTTTTTTTTTTTTTAACATGCTTGCAGACTTCTGGCCTTTGGTTCCTTCTTCCCTGCCTGAAAAAATATAGAAGGGGTTAATGAAGGCTATATCTAAGACTATATTATAAGAACTCCAGTTGAGAAAATCTCTAAATAAAATCTCTTAGGGACGGCGTGAATAATGCGTCGTAAGATTGAAAGGGGTAAGCATGATGGCCTTAATATTACAGGTGCCCTGGGTTTGTTAGGACGCTGACATAGAGAGAATTTCGTAGACAAAATATCGAGGAACCAAGAAAGAGGATGTTTCCAACAGAGCTTGATGCTTAGAGGAAAACGGGACACAAAGACCAGCGTGAGTGAGATGGGCAGATCTGTCAAAAATTGCGACATGAAGGGGAGAGCGAGGAGGGGGGAAGGAAGTAAGGAAGGAGGGAGGGGGGAAATGGAGAAAGATGGAAGCCGAGGAAGAGATGGAGGGAGAGGGAGAGAGATGAGGGGAGAGAGGGAGGAAAGGAGGGGGGCGATAAAGGAGGCAGGGACTGAGGAGAAAATTATTTACATTTAAGAATGGGCCACAGCAAGAGATGCCTAATAACTATTAATCAAACTGACACTCGCACAAACGTTAGGTGATACTGGATATTAGTCTTGGCCATATTTAGCTATATTATTTCTCCATCCCTAAGCAGCTTTTCTTCTTCAGACAACCTAAGAGCACAATGTAACATCTGGCGTATTTGTGAGGGAAGATGAGAGAGACTGGCTGTTGTGGTCTACACGTAGTCAGGAAAGCTACAACGTAGGACAGATTTAGCAGTTTATTTCATCCTTATGCAAGATTTTTCGTGCTACAGTCAACCTCAGGGCACGAGTAACAACTGGCGTGTCTGAGGGAAGGAGAGGGTTGCTCGTGAAGCCAAGACTGTGCTCCTGTCAGATAGCGTCTGTGACTCTTGTTAAACATTTACAGAGTCCATGTTACGGATCGCCTTTTTGATAACACGTCCGTTTTAAAGTTTCATTGCTATTAACAAAAAATATGACATTGTTTTGGAGGATGACAGTTGCTTAATACAGTTCCATTACTGCCTGTAAATTTGATCTTCCGTTTTCCTCCAGTACACAGTACCAGCTGCATATAGAAATTTGTAATATTTTAGAATTTATCCCTGACTTGAAATTGGTGCGTACAGTTGACAGCAGAAGTTCGTCCCTCTCAACGTGCGTGATGCGAGCCGTTTGAGTTGGGAACACTGTACGAGATAGAGTTGACAGGTATGGTTTAAAGGGCTAATATTAATGAAATGTTTACGGAGATAAGAACACATTCCCTAGTGATATTATTAATTTGCAGCAGGCGGGATAATAATGTTACTGTGAAATGTATGACACTGGTGTATGAAGATTCTTCGTTATGGACACAGACGCACACGATTATTTGAACTGGACTGATGTTGCCAGCAAGTTTTATGAAATATTACAAGACGTTTTCAGTCCTAAAGGTGAGGTTTCAAGAAAACATTAATTACGATAGCAGTTACACACTAAACATAGAAACTGTCAGTGCGTGTTTCACGAGTATACGGTTTTGTTTCACAAGTTAAATCGCTTCCCTTCCTGACTTCTCTCTCTCCACCCATCTCTTCTCTTCTCAGTCATGCTCTGCCATCATCCATGTTTCATCGCTAATGTTGAAAATCGTATGTATGTAGGTAGAGTGTGGAAAGTAATCAATATAAAATTGTTAAAAGAGCTTCTTTCTCTCCTCCATCGCTAAGAAGTGTTATCTATGACGAATATAAATGTTAGTAACATGAATAAATCGTCACTGTGTTGGTTAGGAGACATTACTCGTCACCATTTGTATAACACTTATATAACCATCGTTAATACAGTGTTCCAAATACACTCCCTCTCCACCCCCTCGCCGCCGTCTCCTTCCCTCCCCCTTCCCCTGTCTCTATCACTGTCTCTATCAGACTGTGGGTTAAGGGAAGGGGTGGTGGTGGTGTAGGGGGCAGGGGAGGGGGTGGGGGTGGTGTTGGGGGCAGGGGAGAGGGTGAGGTGGGAGGATTTTCACTTTCTCTTGCCTTCAGGTACAGCTCACCATGTCACCGTAACTGCATTTTTCTTGTCTTTTTCCTCTTCTTCTATTTTCTTTTTCTTCTTTTCCTCTTTTCTTTCTTTTCTCCCTTTTCTTTTTCCTATCTATCCTTATTCTTTTTTCCTTCCCTTTTCCTTTGAGCTCGTCCACTCCTACCTAATGCCATATATATTTCCTCCCGTTTTTCTCACTGCCTCCAGACGAATTTATAAAGGGAGAAAACGTAAAGGGAGAATACACACAAAGGGAGAAAACGTACAAAGGGAGAAAACACGTAAAGGGAGAAACCTGTAAAGGGAGAAAAAAAAACATAAAGGGAGAAAACATTCAAAGGGAGAAAACAGCCTCCCTTTACCTCCCCACAGGCTGACTTATCCTCCCAGTCTGGAAGAAATTAATTGAAGGAAACAAGGAATAAGTCTAGAATGCGTTACTGGATGGAGGAGATTAAACAGGTATCTAGATTAATCCTTGCTAGACTGAGGAGATTTAATAACTCTAGATTAATCCTTCCTAGACTAAAAAGACCAAGTATCTGGATTAACCCTTTCTAGCCTGAAGAGATTTAAATGACTAGATTAATCCTATTCTAGGCTGAGGAGATTTAACAGCTCTAGGTTAAACCTTGTATCTAGATAAAGCCTTTCTAGAGTAAAAGATTAATAGATATCTAAAATTAATCCTTTCTAGCCTAAAGGGATTTAATTAGTATCTAGATTAATCCGTTCTGGACTAAATATATTAAATATGTATCTAGATTAATCCTTCCTAGACTAAAGACATTGAAAATACCCAGATTGATCCACATAATCCAGCACCATTCTTCTGTTAATTTTTCTCAAGTCATAAATCCTCCTTTATTGAGCCTGGGAGGGATTTTTCGAGATGAAGGGTGTGTGTGTAAATCCTTCATTACTCATTTTATTTCCACGCAGCCATTTAAGATGAATAAAATGGCCTGGAGGTAGAGTGAATAAGAATGAGTATCAGGTCGTCGGAGTGAAGGGGCTAAAATTCTCCCCGATATTGGAGATGCTTGAGATTTTATTTATTTATTTGTCTGTCTCTCTGTCTGTCTGTCTGTCTATCTCCATATTTATCTATCTATCTATCTATTTATCTCTATTTAATCATCTATTTATCTATCTATCTATCCGTCTATCTCTTTATATCTATCCATCTGTTTCTGTTTATCTATCTATCTATCCGTCTATCTCTATCTATCTACCTACCTATCTCTCTATCTATGTCTATTTATCTATCTGTATATCTATTTCTTTTTGTTACCCTAAAGATTATTATATTTAGCACGGCAAACTCTGAATTGAAAATGAGTTTAAATGTATGTAAGCTACTTTGTGTGTGTGTGTGTGTGTGTGTGTGTGTATGTGTGTGTGTGTGAGAGAGAGAGAGAGAGAGAGAGAGAGAGAGAGAGAGAGAGAGAGAGAGAGAGAGAGAGAGAGAGAGAGAGGGAGGGAGAGAGAGAGAGAGGGAGAGAGGCTGCCTTAATCCTGGTTCGGTATTCATAAAAAATCTTGACCCACTTTAACGACAAGGTGTTAATATCCGTGGCCTCTCTCTCTCTCTCTCTCTCTCTCTCTCTCTCTCTCTCTCTCTCTCTCTCTCTCTCTCTCTCTCGTTCATATTCTCTATGCATCTGTCTGACAGTGGTTTATATTATCTATCTACCTATACATCTACCTATCTCCATCAGTTTATCTATCTGTTCATCCATCTATCCATCCATCTATCTATCTATCTGTCTATCTTCATTGCTTTATCATTCACTTTACTGTTGGTTTCAAGTCCTTGGCTGAGTTAGGAATTTTGCTACATCTTAAATGTCAGGACCAACTGCCTAGCCCCAGGCCTCTACGCTCCTCATGGGGCAAAGTTGGATTGGATGATGGATGGATGGATGGAAGAAACACTATGAATACCACCAGTGAAGAGAGAGGTCAGCTGGTCAGTACACTCGCTTAAACCTCACTCACTTCTCTCTCTCTCTCTCTCTCTCTCTCTCTCTCTCCCTCTCTCTCTCTCATCAATCACTAAATTCTTTTCTACGTACCTTAAGAAGATTGTAAACAGTTCCCGGTGTGTGTGTGTGTATGTGTGTGTGTATGTGAGAGAGAGAGAGAGAGAGAGAGAGAGAGAGAGAGGTCATAACTACCCTCGCTGTAACCACTCTCTCTCTCTCTCTCTCTCTCTCTCTCATCAGTCACTAACACGCTTTCATGTTTATGTGCTTAACCTTCCGCTAGTCGACTCGATGAGAGAGTAAGAATGATGGCGCCACCAAGATAACGTGTGTGTGTGTGTGTGTGTGTGTGTGTGTGTGTGTGTGTGTTCTCTCTCTCTCTCTCTCTCTCTCTCTGTTGTGTTGTTTTCGCCTCACGGTGACTTGCCCTTTCCTTTGTACTGGTTGTCCTTCCACCATTTCCTCCCTCCTCCCTCCTCTCCCCCCTCTCCCTTTCCCCTCCCTCCTACCTCCACTTCCCCCACTCCCTATTCCCTCCCTCCTCCCTTCCCCATCTCCTCCCTCCTCTCCCCTTATGGCTTCTCTCCTCCCCTTCTTCCCCTCTCCACTCCACACTCCCTTTCTCTCCCCCAACCTTCTTCTTTCCCTCCCTCCCTCCCTCCTTCCCTCCTTTCTCTTCCCCGCACCCTGCTCCCTCCCTCTCTCTCGTACACCTTTCTCACACCCTCTACCTTTCCTCCATCTTCCCCTCCTCGCTTCTCCCTCATCCCCTCCCCCCCACTCTCCCTCCATTTGATCCTTCCTCCCACCCCTCCGCGGGTCCCCCTCCCCCTCCTTCCTCCTTGTTGCCTCTTTCCCACACCTCGCTTCTCACTACTCTTCCCCCCCCCCCTCACATTCACGAATATAAAACTATAATATTCTTTCCTCTATACTCTCTTCACTCTAACTTGGCCTAAAATTGCCATCTCTCCAAGCTGAACGACTGACGCTAGATTCTGATGCTAGTCACGAAGACGTGCCATGGAATGCGTGTAGAGCAGTAACACTGTCTCTTTCTGCCACTAAGCTACGTGAAATAAGTTGCAAAAGATGAAAATCATGGACCAAGTTAGAGTGAAAAGAGTATAGTCATTATTACCAATTATTTGTGATAACTGAGAATTATTAAGTTCTTCATCCCTTGGACATATCTGTTTATTCATTTATTTATTTTGAAAAGCAATGAACCCTTTCACTCTGATGACATTCTTTTTTATTTTCTCTTTTCTCCTTTCGCACTTTCCTATAAAATTTCCACGCTAACTTTTTTCAATACTGCGTGGTGGTCCTTCTCATTTGTCCCTGTGGAGAGGATGGAGAATGAGAGACTGACTAGAAGAAGAGTGCGTGTAACTGAGGAAGAGAGAGAGACCAAGGATGAGATGGAGGGAGGGAGGGAGTGGATATATGAGGGAGGGGGAAGTGGATTGGGAGGAAGGCAGTCATACGGCAGAGGACAAGGCAACATGGAGACGATTTGTTTGTGACCACCCCTTATGGGATTAAGGCGTTTGGCAGTATATACATATAGACAGATAGATAGATAGACAGATAGAGAGACAGATGATAGATAATGTAGATAGATAGATGGATAGGTAGATAGGTAGATAGGCTTAAGAAAGTTTATGAATAAGATTCGAGGTGAACTACACCATATTAACTTCAAGTAAGCTCTCTCTCTCTCTCTCTCTCTCTCTCTCTCTCTCTCTCAGGCGTTACCTGCCACAACCCCCTCATGTTTCACCACACTCCTCTTATCTCTCTCTTACCTTTTCATTCACCCTTTTTTAATTATTGTATTTATCCTGTACACATGTATAACTGTGTGTGTGTGTGTGTGTGTGTGTGTGTGTGTGTGTGTGTGTGTGTGTTATTAGCCTACTTTTGCGTGGGGATTTTTCTCCATAGTTCATTCACCTTAACTTGGCCCAGATTTTCGTCCTATTGCGACTTATTTCACGTAGCTCAGTGCCAGAAAAAAAAAAAAGACAATGCTAACGCTCTACATTCTTTCCACAGCGCTTCTTCGTGACTAGCATCGTATTCTGGTGTTTATCGATTATTCAAGATGAAGGGATGGCAATTTTAGGCCAAGCTCGTTTTTGTGTGTGTGTGTGTGTGTGTGTGTAATTAAGACGAACCTCTGTATTAACCCTTTCACAACGATGAGCCTATCAATCAGTCAATCAATCTACCTGTCTATCTATCTGTCTATCAATATATCTATATATTTAGATGATTCAGTGCGACAAGTGGAAATGGTGAGTGGGAGAGAGAGACAGGTTAAAAGTTGAATTATTTATTTTCGCCAACGTTTTGGTCTACACAGAACCCGTCTTCAGAGAGTTTAAACATGAAGTGACCTAGGCGAGACGTTTATACCCCTGGAAATTCCCTCTTCCTTCTCGTGTCTCAGTCTGACAGAGACATTTTGTTGTGGTGTGCTGAGAGAGACAGAGAGAGAGAGAGAGAGAGAGAGAGAGAGAGAGAGAGAGAGCAACGGAGGGAAGAAAGGGGTTTAGGAGTGGCAAGTATGGACAGGTAGATCTTGCGACCTGTGATTCCTTTCAGCCCTCCATGAAAATCCCCCGGGAGTCTGAGACGTGACCGCAATGTGAGCCTCTTGGCTGCCTTTCATTTTAACTTCCCTCTTCCTTATGTATTATGAAACTTATCTCTACATCAGATCCTTTATCAGTCCACTATGATTGGCTGGTGGGGTGACACACACACACACACACACACACACACACACACACACACACACACACACACACACACACACACACACATTTCAGACTGCATCAAATCGTGTCTTGCCCAGACTCAATGCTCTAACCCTCTTATTTATACTCTGTACAATATCCACGATAAACAATATAATCTCTCTCTCTCTCTCTCTCTCTCTCTCTCTCTCTCTCTCTCGATAGGGTTATCAACTCTATGAAGTAGGTAAGATATTGATTTACAGCATGGACCTCGATAATCATTTTCATTGTCCTTCCTCTCTCTCTCTCTCTCTCTCTCTCTCTCTCTCATCAAACCTCACCCAAGGTCACCGGGTGGCCATGCCTCGCTTCCCCTGACCTTCCCTCTCTCCCTGCCTGTGTCGGGTCACCGTATAAAGGCCGACACGAGGGATTTGTCTCATTTTACAGTAAGACTCCTACGTAATAAAATACTTGCATTAATAAATATAACAAATAACATACATTAAAAATCGCATTTACTCTCTCTCTCTCTCTCTCTCTCTCTCATTCGAGTCAACTGAGGTCACAAGACACGCCCTGCATCATCCGCTCCTGCCGTATCCTTTATTTTCTTCATATATTAAATGTAAATACCCTCAGTAAACTCTTCACTGGAACTAAGAATAATTTTCTAAATTATTTGTATTGGCTGTGTCTGTCTTCAGTGGGAAAATTGGAAAACAACTCAATACAGAAGGCATTTAACCAGTTAAAGGAGAAATAAATATATAAGCATCACATAAAGCAGTTTTCGTAGAACACATATTTTTGTTACACAATATTGAGACCCTTGAGGGAAGGCATGAAATAATTGCATAAATAAATATAACAAAAGAAATTCATTAAAAATCACATTTACAGTCTCTCTCTCTCTCTCTCTCTCTCTCTCTCTCTCTCTCTCTCTCTCTCTCACACACACACACACACACACACACACACACACACATGACTCACATCATGATAAGTCCACTGCTCACTCATCCTCTTCACTGCTGGTCTCTTCCACATTGATGGTAAAGTTCTCAAGCAAATGGTTAAACACTGCATCACTGTCTCTGTATTCTTCCTCAACTTTCTTTCCATGTGCAATACACCTTTGCCAGTTCTGTTTCGTCACCTTTTCAATCGCGGTCTTTGTTAAATGCTCCACCCTGCGCAGTGTTTGATCACTGTTCGAGTTTTGCATTCTTATCACAGTCGTTACCTGTGCCCTTATCAGCTCAATAGGATTGAGCTGACAGTGATATGAGAGAGAGAGAGAGAGAGAGAGAGAGAGAGAGAGAGAGAGAGAGAGAGAGAGAGAGAGAGAGAGAGAGAGAGAGAGGAAGGACAATAAAAATGATTATCGAGGTCCATGCTGTAAATCAATATCTTACCTATTCATAGAGTTGATAACCCTATCGAGAGAGAGAGAGAGAGAGAGAGAGAGAGAGAGAGAGAGAGAGAGAGAGAGAGAGAGAGAGAGAGAGAGAGAGATTATATTGTTTATCGTGGATATTGTACAGAGTATAAATAAGAGGGTTAGAGCATTGAGTCTGGGCAAGACACGATTTGATGCAGTCTGAAATGTGTGTGTGTGTGTGTGTGTGTGTCACCCCACCAGCCAATCATAGTGGACTGTAGGTGGAGTGATTTTGACGTCAAATCCCAGAGGCGGAGCACTTACCTTCAAACCAGCTTGGACTGAGTACAGTAGTCTGACTGCTGCTAGGTCTGGCTTCTAGCAATCTGACTGCTACTAGGTCTGGCTCCTAGCAGTCTGATTGCCACTAGGTCTGGCTCTTAGTAGACTGCTACTAGGCCTGGCACCTAGCAGTCTGACAGGCACTAGGTCTGGCTCCTAGGAGTCTGACTGCTACTAGGTCTGGGTCCTAGCAGTCTGACTGCTAATAGGTCTGGCTCCTAGCAGTTTGACTGACTGGCTCCCAGCAGTCTGACTGCTACTATCGACGCAGTACTCAAGCCTGCTCACCACGACAAGGTAGCACCCGATATGCAGGAAGGTGTGCGCAAATTTAACATGAAGAAAATAATAGAAGCCATATTTCCAGTACATAGTGTAGAGACAGAAAAGAGGAGACTGGGGATTGGGAAGAGTCAGATGTATGCTTTAAAAAGAGATAAAATAACGCCTAATACGGAAGAAATGATCAAAGTGGCGTAAGAATGATCTGGCCATCTACACAACTCACACGACATACCGCGCGTCGAGGGAAACTCAGTATCTACAGTCCAGAAATCTCCGCTATAACCACAGAAGAGACAAACACGCATTGAAAGGTCTGAAAAGAAGTAGAGTATCAAGAGAATTTGCGGTAATGAATTCACAAAGGATGAAATTAGATGCATAAAAGAAGTCTGTAATTAGTTATGATGTCCGGTAGGCTTGATGTTAAATTTAAAAAGGAAGGAAATTGATATTAAAAAGAAAGAGCGGATGCCAATGTTCAAAGTATGACAATACAAGATAGGTATCTGTCCCTTACTTAGCCAAAGTTTCGGTTATCGATAAGTACTTACAGAAAGCAGGACCTGGGATCGCAACATCATCAGGACGTAAAATAGGAGAAATAGTCAAAAGAGAATGGAAGTAAAAATGAGAACAGTGGATATAAAACTAAGAAATAGTGAAAAGAGAAAGGAAATAACGAGAGCAGTGTAGCGTACAGCATACCGTACAGTGGATGCTCCAAAATGTACACACAGGGAAAACAGGACGAGGAATGGATACAAGGATAGCTGAACACAGAACAGATGTACGGTGCCACAGAGCATCGTTCCCTAGTGCTGCCCATGGATCAACACAATCATCTGCCCGAGCAGGAAGAAACTACGGTCATCGAGAAAGATTTGCATAAACAAGTGAGAAAAATGTAGGAAGCAGCTCACATTTGTTAAAAAAAATGTAACCAACCACAGGGGGGAATTTTTAGCCTATTTAGGTATATGGCAAGGGTAGCACTAATGGCACAATCACGGGGTGGAGTGGGAAGACGGAATTTTCCCAGTGGCAGCCAATCAGACCGCGACACGAGAAGGGGGAGGGAATTTCCAAGGGTATCTTAATGGAGCAGCTACCCTTTCCATTTCTATCTATCCCTTTCTATCTCTACCTATCTCTAATCTTATCTCTTTCCTCTCTGCTCATTCTCCTCGTTTCACAATTACTGTTCTACTTCTTATTTCCTCACACACCATCTTATCTCGCTCCCATTTTTCATCTTCATTATTTATTCACGGTTGTCAGTCTGCTTCATAGTTATTCACTGTCTGATGTCATTCATTTTAATTTTATCTACTTCTAAGATTGCGTATCTTCCCTGCAGGTAAACTCACATGTTTTTTTCTTCGTCCTTGCTAAGAGCGTGAATCACTTTTGCAACGATGCCTGTTTTATGTTTCTTTGGTATTAAACATGAATGCTAGCGCGCGCGCACTCGCAAGCGCGCACGGATACACACACCTCATCTGTCTGACACGTGATACACACACACACACACACACACACACACACACACACACCTCGTCATCTGCCTGTCACAAGATACACACACACACACACACACACACACACACACACACACACACACACACACACCTCGCCATCTGGCCGTCACGTGATACACACACACACACTAACAGAGTGTAAACAGAGTGTAAACACTGTGGAGGAGATACTAAAAAATGCAAACAAACTCATGGAAAAAGGAATTCAATAATGTATGGATAAAAAGATGCCTAACTCAAGAGGAACTGGGATTACTAAAAGAGAAGAGGGAGGAAGCAAAAACAAAGAACGAGGGATGATCAGGGGAAGAGAAGGATACATTTTTTTGCAAAGTAATTGGATTGCAGGTACGAGAGTAGTACATAACCAGCAGAGAATAAAAAAGAGGTAGGTAGTAGACCCAAGTCATGACAAGTATATAAACAAGATGATTAAGTTGATGCACTCAAATGTAGATGGAATGGTATCTATATTAATAGAGGTGAATGATTATATCAAAGAAAAAGAACCACATTATTTGCCTAACTGAAACAAAATTAACACCAAGGATATCAAATGGTACCCTAAACCTAGACGAAAACAAGAAATGGAAAAGAGATAGGATCTTAAAAAAAGGTTAATAAGTTTGAAAATTACTCCTCTCAGTCACGACTCCCTCCAGTTAAAATTGAGGAGGGAAGAGGAACCGAAAAATTAAAAAGGAAATTTCGTAGAACAGGACGAATATTAACAGTACTACTACTGCTATTTTATTACTACAACTACTACTATTACTTTCACTGCTACTACTACTGCTACTACTACTACTACTACTACTAATAATAATAATGATAATGATAATAATAATAATAATGATTCTTTTCAGTTTCACCTAAAAGCCTGAATACTAAAACATCCACACACAATGATCTGGACAAGACCAGTGTACCCATGGAGTGTACCGCTTCCCCAAGGCCGGTATGACGGTGCAGTATCACACACACACACACACACACACACACACACACACACACACACCACTCTCTCACCCTGTGTTATCAGTAAAAGGGGGACAGTTCGGGTGGTATGAGGTGGTTAAAACACACACACACACACACACACACACACACACACACACACACACACACAAGGAAAACCCTCTGCCCTTATTGTATTTTCTCACGATGTCGGTTAGCCCCCTTATCACTAACACACTTGAGGTGCACAAAGAAGCGATGTTCGGATATCTTGGGGGCGAAGTCCAAGATTAGATTTTTCTTTAGATGAGGAGGTAACGCATACGAGTATTCCTTAGCGATTTATTATGTACCCTGACACCATTCCCTGAGCGATTTATTATTATTTTTTTTATGCTTTCTTTAGTTTTTTCTTTATTGTTAATTTTTTCTTTGGATTAGGAGGTAACGCATTTTCCTGAGCGATTTATTATGTACCCTGACACCTTTCCCCGAGCGATTTATTGTTTTTCCTTAGCGATTTATTGCAAGTCCTAGCACCTTTTCCTTAGCGATTTATTGTGGGTCCCAGCACCTTTTTCTTAGCGATTTATTGTGAGTCCTAGCACCTTTTCCTTGGCGATTTATTGAGTCCCAGCACCTTTTCCTTGGCGATTTATTGTGAGTCCTAGCACCTTTTCCTTAGCGATTTATTGTGAGTCCTATCACCTTTTCCTTAGGGATTTATTGTGAGTCCTAGCACTTTTTCTTTAGCTATTTAATGTGAGTTCCAGCACCTTTTCCTGAGCGATTTATTGTGGAGGGGGTAATGAAGGCTATATTTAACCTCGCTAGTTAGAAAAGTCTCCTAAGCTGACGACGATGATGATAATAATAATAATAATAATAATAATAATAATAACAACAGCAGCAGCAGCAACAACAACAGCAACATCAACAACAACAAAATTAATAATAATAATAATAATAATAATAATAATAATAATAACAACAACAACAACAACAACAACTACAACACTAAAACGAATAATAAGACAAAAAAAGGTAACTGAACTTAAAGGTTTTTGTGTAGTATGGAAAATGAATCGCTTAAGGAATGGCGTTAGGAATAGTAATACGTCATGTGGGGAAAACCGCGCAAGATGGGAAATTCCAGAAAATTCTCCAGTTGCCCAAAGGATAATTCTCACCGTATTTTTAGCTACTTTATTGATTTCGTCATGCACTCTCTGTAGCGATTTATTCTGGAAAATAATTCGCTGCGGAAGAGGTGTTACGAAATGCAAAATAAATCGCAGAGGAAGAGTTGTTACGAATGCCAAGTAAATATCCAAGGAAGATGTGTTAAGAATGCAAATTAAGTCGCAAAGGAGAAGGTGTCAGGAATGCAAAATAAATCGCTTCGGAGAAAGTGTTACGAATGCAACTTAAATCACCAAAGAAAAGTTTACGAATGCAAAATAAATCGCTACGGAAGAGGTGTTAGGAATGCAAAGTAAATCGCAACGGAAGCGGTCTTACTAATGCAAAATAAATGTCTTTAGAAGGGGTGTTAAGAATGCAAAATAAATCCCTGAGGAAGAGGTGACAGGAATGCAAAATAAATGTAAAAGGAAGATGTGTTACGAGTGCAAAATAAGTAGGTAAAGAAAAGGTAGAGTATCTTGCATGTTGCAGGGTTAGTCTGCTGGTGTGGGCGTGCGTGTGGCAATGGATGCAGTAAAAATAGATAAATAACGCAGGATAGACACTGATAACCCTGACTGGAGCCGTACCCGCAACACACAAGAAATCACCAGGAGCGAGGGAAGGGCAGCCTTATAATATCCTGGGGGAAAAATATAATGATAATACTATAAAGACTCCCATAGCAAAACAAAAAAATGACGCCTGGATGTGTGAATGAAGGAAGAGTGTATTCAAAATGTCGGATGCTGCTATAGTCTGTTTGCTTGACCCCTGCACAGGAGATGTATGGGGGAAGTAGGGTGTGTTTGTTTCGCGGCTGCTGATTGGCCACCGATAACGTCATTGAAGTAAATGCATTCATGTATTGTAGTGCAACATGCGGACGTAGAGGTACACCGTGGGTGGATATTAGTGCAACATGCGGAAGTATGTGTACACCATGGGTGGATGTAGTGCAACATGCGGACGTGGGTGTACGCCGTGGGTGGATAATTTGCTTCAAACATCACTCATCGTTTTATAAAACTTTATAATCGAGTTTAATTTTCTTTGACAACAGTAAACTTTTAATGCTAATTTTGACCTCCTCAGCTTCGGAAATTATTCCATATTTAATTTGGCTGCTTGTACTGAAGGCAATTTAAAAATATAGATATATATATGTGTTAAAATAAAAAAGAGGTGTAGATTTAAATCATCGGCGGCCAATCAGCAGCCGCGATTCAAACACACCCTACTCGGCCCATACATCTCAGCTGCACAGGTCAGTCAAGTAGGGTATACAATAGTTCGTTTGACTCAGTAACGCAAGAGGATGGGAATGTGTAATGTGCTAAATAAATGGCTTCGGTTTCTTGTTATTTCTTGATCCTCCTCCTCCTCTTCCTCCTCCTCCTCTTCCTCCTCCTCTTCCTCCTTCTCCTTCCCCTTCTTTCTTCATCTTCTCCTCCTACCGAATGGCTTACAGAAATAAATCGCAGAGGAAAAGGTGCCACGTACCCTCTAATGTCACTCAGCATTCGGGCCTTGCTCCCATATTCTTCTTTTCTTTCGTTTTTCTCTCTCCTTTTTTTTTTTTTTTCTTGCGCTACAGATGACTTCCTTTCGCTTGCTGTCTCTCTGTCCCCTCCCTCCCTCTCCTTCTCCCTACCTTCTCTCCTCTTCCCTCTCTCCCTACCTCATCTCTTCCCTCACTCCCTATTCCTCTTTCAGGGTCGCAGCGAAAAGATCAAAAGTCGCTGTTTCTCTCTCTCTCTCTCTCTCTCTCTCTCTCTCTCACACACACACACACACACACACACACACACACACACACACACACACACACAGCAAGGCCATTGCACGGTACTTTTATTTACATATACAAACATACGTACATACATACAGAAATACGTAAGTACATGCGTCACACACACACACACACACACACACACACACACACACACACACACACACACACACACACACACACACTAAGACCAGTGTACGTCAATTTCTTTTTTTTTTTCCTTCAGTCCAAAAACAAATTATCTCATATATTTTTAGCACCTCCTCTCGATTTTATTATTATATACTTTTTAATTTGGATTAGTTAGATCTTGCCTTTATTAATTTTTTGGACACTAGATATATCGTAAGCTGAGTAAAATCGTCTGGATATAACAATTTATATATTGATGAAAATATTGGGGAGGGACGGGGCGGATAAATCCTCCCCCCTTACAACTCTCTCTCTCTCTCTCTCTCTCTCTCTCATACGTTACCGACCCCAATAAACGATAAGAACAGCATTCACGAGAAAGATTGGGTGATTTTTGTGCATGTTACCGCAACATTATTTTTAATTTGTTGGCTTCGTTTTAGCGTCATCTTAGTTTCCACCAGTAACATCGATCTGTCTATCTATTTATCTATCTATCTTTAACCAGACGCCATAATCCCGCAAGAACTGGCAATTTGTCTTTGAGCTAGTTGGTTTACGAGGAGGGGCACTAACTCTCTGCCAACCGACTTATTGGCACATAGCGAAAACGTATTGGTTATATGGTTACCACCCAGCCTTGCAAATGATTTCCTGGCGTACAGGAAACCATTTGGCTTGTCCTTCAGTGTAAAGCCACCTGAAAAGTAAAGAAGAGTAATAAAAAGTGACAGGAAAGATGGGAGAAATAGGAGAGAGGGGGAGACACTGAAAAAGAATGATAAAGATGAAGGAAGAAGTAAGCAGCACTACATCAAGTGAGTGGATGATTGTCGCTATATCCAACAGGTTATGAAGCGTAATGCAAAGAACAAATCGACAAATAAAGCGTGCTACGGTGTTCCCAAGGCCTTTAAGAAAATGGAGTGATGGAGAGCAAGTGGTGGAGGGGGGGGACCAAGAACCATTGAAAAAAGTGGCATTAAAAAAAGGTGGAATGAAAGAAGGGAATGTGTGTGTGTGTGTGTGTGTGTGTGTGTGTGTGTGTGTGTGTGTGTGTGTGAGAGAGAGAGAGAGAGAGAGAGAGAGAGAGTGGATGGGTGGTGTGGGTGATGTGTGGGTGGTGTGAGTGTGGTGTGGGTGGTGTGAGTGTGGTGTGGGTTGTGTGAATGAGGTGTGGTTGGTGTGAGTGTGGTGTGGGTGATGTGAATGTGGTGTGGGTGGTGTGGTTGATGTGAGTGAGGTGTGGGTGGTGTGAGTGTGGTGTGAGTGAGGTGTGGGTGGTGTGAGTGAGTGAGATGTGGGTGGTGAGTGAAGTGTGGGTGGTGTGAATGTGGTGTGGGTGGCGTGGTTGGTGTAACTGAGGTGTGGGAGGTGTGAGTGAGGTGTGGGTGATGTGAGCGGTGTGGGTGGTGTGGGTGGTGTAAGTAATGTGAAAGTGAGGTGTGGGTGGTGTGAGTGAGGTGTGGGTGGTGTGAGTGAGGTGTGGGTGGTGTGGGTGATGTGAGTGAGGTGTGGGTGGTGTGAGTGAGGTGTGGGTGGTGAGTGTGGTGTGGGTGGTGTGAGTGGTGTGGTTGGTGTGAGTGTGGTGTGAGTGATATGGGTGGTGTGAGCGAGGCGTGGGTGGTGTGAGTGAGGTGTGGGTGGTGTGAGTTGAGGTGTGGGTGGTGTGAGTGAAGTGTGGGTGATGGAGGTGGTGTGGGTGATGTGAATGTGGTGTGAGTGTGATGAAAGTGGTGTGGGTGTTGCGCCATGGGGGGATTTAGCCACTACACCACCGTCCTTCTCACTCACCACACATGACTCACCACACACACACACACACACACACACACACACACACACACACACACACACACGCACACACAGATCTCGCTCCCTCATGACTCACACCACCGGAATTCCTTCAGTGCTACCAACTGCAAGTATAAAGAAAAGAAAAGAAGCGAAAAGAAAAAAAAAAAGAGAAACGAAAGGGGACAAACGTACTGTACTACAAATGTCGAAAAAATGAAACTCCGAAGATGGATTTTGAAATGAAAGTGTAATTAGCAAAATAAATCGCTCAGGAAACGGTGTTAGGGAGCTTCCTTAACCGACGAGAATACAAACCCAGGACAGATCTCTCCTTTCTCCACTCTTCTCTCTCTCTCTCTCCATATTAAAACGATATAAATACATACAAAGGGGTTAATTATGGAATTAAATAGAGAGAGAGAGAGAGAGAGAGAGAACCACTGAGAGAACCCTAATGTAAAATGAGGCTGCGCAATATTTACATGCTTTTTGGAGATTTCGTTACGTCACTTTCATAGCAACATATATTCTGCGCGTGACACATAAACATCCTCCTGTATATTATGATAATAAATATGTAGGTATAAAAATGATATTAGTAACATACAGGTGAATTGTGAAGTGTAATATGACAACTAAATCGCCAAGGAAGAAGCGCTACGAAGACTCCTATGAAACTAACACTATGATCTTCAATGAATTCATATTACAACCCTCCATCTATCTATCTATCTGCCTATCTATCTATCAGTGTCACTAATTGGCTCGGACTGATCTCATATGCCCTGTACACAAGTCTGAGAGGGTGTAAAGGAATTATTGAACGCTAGAGTGCTGTGTGTAATGATTGCCCTTGCACCAGTATACTTGGCGCCGGATGTGACGTCAACGGCAGGATGCTGTATCATCGCACTTCTCTTAGCAGACGCAGTACCAAAGTATATAAGTAATACCTAAAATTATGTGAATGTGACAGCTTTATGTATTGAAGCATAGCATTGCTCAGTAATTAATTTTATGTCGGAGATATTTTCACGCTATATTTATCAATTTTAAACGCCACTGACGCTGAAGGAACGAAAATTATCAGTGTCGATATTGGCGGAGGACAGGGCGACTTGGAGGCGATTTGTTTGTGGCCACCCCAAACGGGATTGAGGCGTCTGGCAATAGACAGATAGATAGATAGATATTGGCACCCTTCTTGTGACACTCTCAAGCTGCCAGTTGTGAATAAGGAAACATTACATTATTATGAGGAAAATTAGTGAATATATCTGCTGTAGACCATGAATAATTTTAAACTTCTCCAAAAAAAGAAAATGAAACACAAGTAATATATTTAGGGAAAAAAAAAATTAATAGATCAATAACCAACACACATCAAGCTATTGCAATATCAGGTAATTATCAAAATGGAAGATCAAAATTTTCTATATGCCCATATGCCTGATACAATATATACTTAAAATACAAATGGTTTCTTTAACATTTAGGAGAAACAAATGAGAACGCAGGAGTGAAATATTACGTTATCAGACTGACCGGAGTGAATGAGACAACGCCGTTAAGACACACACACACACACACACACACACACACACACACACACACACACACACACACACACACAAAACTGACCACCAACCCGCCTACCTACCCACACACACACACACAATCGCCCATCCGCCTACCTGTTACCTACTTACACACACACACACACACACACACACACACACACACACACCTTACCTAACCCACCCAGACAATGAGGCAGGCCTATAGTCACCGTCACCTTATCTCTCAGATCTGCATAACTTTACTAAATAAAATCACCCACCCTGTCATAACCTGTGGCTTACTCCCTCTCTCTCTCAGCTGAATAAAATCGTCTGGAGTAAGCTGGGGTAGAGTGCTAGAGTTGTGCAGCCTGTGAGAGGGTTGGCAGATGTTTTCACCCCATCAACACAGCATAAATGGTGGTAGCTTATCGTATCGTATCGTTTATAAAGGCTCCAGTATGTTTGCATGCGTCGGCCTTATCACCTAATGGATGCCTCTCCACGCTGCTCGATCTCTGGCAACCTCCCTGTCCAGTCACTCATCCCTGAGGTCACACTCAATGACCTCGTCCCAGGTCTGCCTCTCGCAACCCTACCCCAGTCGTTCACACACTTCACTTCACTTTCCTCTCCACGGGGGGGGGGAGGTACTAACACTATGTAATAGATCCTTCCTTATCTGTCTATCTGTCTGCCTATCTGTCTATCAAGCTAGCCATCTACTCGTATCTGTCTGTCTGTTTGCCTCGGGATGCCTTCATCCCGTAAGGAGTGGCCACAAACAAATCGCCTTCATGTCCCCGTGTCCTCTATCATTTGGCTGCCCTTCCTGCAACTCACACACTCCCTTCACATGTCTCCACCCCATCCCTATACCTCACCCTTGTTTCCCTCTCTCTCATAATCCTCTTTTCCATCCCCACATCTCATCCTCAGTCTCCCCCTGCACCTCACACACACACACACACACACACACACACACACACACACACACACACTTCTAATCAATCCTATATTTGTTGAACGATGTGTGTAGCAAGACCCACCACCTCCTTTTGTTATCTTATGTACACTGTATATACCTTTACAAAGATAAATATTTCAATTAGTCATGTTGTGTGTGTGTGTGTGTGTGTGTGTGTGTGTTTGTGTGTAAAGAACGACCTTGACCTGTGTGTGTGTGTGTGTGTGTGTGTGTGTGTGTGTGTGTGTGTGTGTGTGTGTGTGTGTGTGTGTGTGTGTGTGTGTGTGTGTGTGCCTGGAAAAAGATCGACCTTGACCTGAGTGTGTGTGTGTGTGTGTGTGTGTGTGTGTGTGTGTGTGTGTGTGTGTGTGCGTTTCTGTATGTATGTATGTGTGTTTTAATGTCATCAGTACTGTAAAAGAGGATACTGAGGTTTAACAACGCAAAATAAATCGCTATGGTACACGTGTTACGTAGTCCGGTTAACCTGTGCTATTGTAGTGAGTGGGCCAGCTGGTCACTCGCCCACATATCGTTATCAGTTATCGCCTTATCAGTTCCAGGGACTCAGAATAGCCAAAAAAGGCGGTACTATAACTCTACGTCCTTTCCATAGCACTTCTTCGTGACTAGCATCATATTCCAGTGTTTATCTGCTACTGCAACTCAGCACTGAAGACGGAGATATGGCAATTTTAGATCAAGTAAAACGAGTATAGTCAAACTGCCCCTCCACTCTGACTACACCTGGCCATCATCCGAGCTGAAAGGGGTTAGGGATGTTTGCCAAGTTGAAATAAGCGCACTATAGGAGCGTTTAGTATAGGATTCAGAGTTATATTAAAGCCTTCAGACCTACGACGTAATTTTGGCGGTCATCATTCTTACTTCAGACGATTTTATTTAGCGTGTTTATAGGAAATGTAATAGTAGAAGTGGTGGTCGTGGCGGCGGTAATGGTTGTGGTGGCGGTGGTGGTGGTGGTATATAGTAACGATAGTGGTGGTGGTGGTGGTGGTGGTGGTGGTAATAGTAGTAGCAGTACCGGTGGTAGTAGTAGTCGTAGTAGTAGTAGTAGTAGTAGTAGTATGGTAGTAGTTGTGGTTGTAATAATAGTCGTAGCAATAGTAACAGAAATAGTAGTAGTTGTAGTAGTAGTAGTAGTAACAGCAGCAGTAGTAGTAGCCCCACGTTCATCTGTAGTGTGAACCCAGTGAACTGCAGGCTGAAGCTGTCTTTTTCCGGTAGCAGTCCATCCCTTTACAAATTTGGTTAAAAAAGAAAATTAATTAACCATAGGGAGGGATTTTTTTTTCAGCCTATGCAGATATACGACAAGGATAGCACTAATGGCGTAATCTGGGGTGAGGAAGGATGACGGAATTTTCCTAGAGGTCAGCAGTCAGGATGAGACACGAGAAGAGGGAGGGAATTTCCAGGGGTATGTCTCGCCTGTCATGTCTTGGTCAAATTATCTGAAGCTGCGTTGTGTGTAGCCCAAAACGTTAGAGAAAACAAAGAATTCAGGCTCTAACTTGTGTCATTCCCCCATCCAACTTTTACACACACACACATGCAAAAAAAATCGTTTCGGAAAAATATATCATACGAAAGGAGAACACGATATAATGTGCAGAATAAATCACTAAGGAGGAGGTGCTAGACAGCCTGGTATGCCGTGGCGAATATCGGTCGCTCTGTTGATGACGTGGTTGATCGATGGAGATTAACCCTTTCACCTGCCTGGCTGTGACGCACGAGTTTGTTCTGGATGATGATGATGATAGCAGTTTTAGTAGAGAGAGAGAGAGAGAGAGAGAGAGAGAGAGAGAGGGAGTCATAAGCACAGTGAAGAGACTCATGGCGGAAGAACTTAAACATCAGACATGCGTGCCGCGGTCAGCCAACAACTCCTACACACGGAACACAACGCCACAAAGCATAACTCCGCGCCCACACCGAATGCTTGCTGGCTCGGGCGGGTGTGGGCGGGAGTTTTGAATCATTAAAACCCATACTTTTGGCCTCACTGGATGCGGGCAGATGCAGACGAGAATATTTATAGGTTAATGATGCAAAAAAACTCCCGCCAGCACCAGCAAGTTCTTGGTGATGATGGGACCTTAGGGCTGTTAGTTGTGGGTTAATAATGCGGAGGATTTAGACCCGCATTCTCATCGATTGAAGGAGCCCCCTAACACCTCTTCCTTATCGATTTATATTTGGATATGGGTGGTTAATATCCTTTTCTACTCTATTTATGCAAAGTATGCTGGTATTGGGAAGATTTATATAGCACAGACAGAAAAGGGTAATAATGTGTAATAAGCAAAATAAGTCGCTTAGGAAAAGGTGTTAGGGAGCTTCCTCAACCGACGGGAATACGTTGTGAAATACAGGATGGTCCAAAAATCTTCTATGTTGCTGCGACGGCTCGATCAGCGTCATCAATGTCTACCCTGCATCATTATTCATTTCCTACACCCACTGCTACACCCACGCCCACACCAGGAGACTGAGCCTTTCTCGCAACATATTTTCGGACCAGCCTGTCCTTGTTTCACCTTAACCTGGCCCAGATTTTCGCCCTTTTGCAGCATATTTTACGTAGCTTAGTGACAGGAAAAGACAATGCTACGGCTCTACATCCTTTCCATAGAACTTCTTCGTGACTAACCATATATTCTAGTGTTAATCTGTTACTACAAATCGGTATTCAAGCTGGAGAGATGCCACTTTCAGGCCAAGTAAGAGTGACAATGGTATAAAGAAGGTGAAGAGAGATTGTGGCACGGGACGCCTTCACGTGGTGGCACCGTTATTACCAGACGGTTTCACTGCACGGTGATACAAACGTCCCTCAACTCCCTCCCTATCCCAGGAAAGGAGGAAGGTGGTCCACTGCCAGAGAAATGCATCATCAGCCCGTAGTCTACTGAGTTCACGATTCACATGAGTGTGGGGTTCTACTACTACTGCTGTTACTACACTACTACTGTTACTACTACTACTACTACTTCTACTACTACTACTACCACCACCACTACCATCACCACCACCACCACCACTACTACTACTACTACATTATATTGTTGCCTGTGAAAAAGTAACAGTGACGATATTATGGCAGTTTCGGTTGGGTCCACCAGTCTGACCGGCTTTTCTGACCACCAAGCATTCATAATACGCCAGCTGGATGTGTTAACTAATTTTCACTGGTTCCCCAACGACACTGCAACTTCTCCTGTTACCTGCGTCGCAAGAAGCAAGGTTGAGGAGAGTAACGCGAGCTGGTCTGATTCTTGTCGATGAAAGTTTTGCAATGAACCTTCCCTGCTCTCAAGCCATTAATTCCACATCTTTCATTTTCACGGGATATCCTTTCATGACCTATCCCCATCCCCCACCACAGTACCAGCCCATTCTAAAAATTTCTTTGCCTCTCTTCTGAATTTCTTTACCCTCCCTCCATAAAAAAAAAAACTCACCCTTGAAGGACATTTTAAAATTATCATTCCCCATACCCAGCCCATTAGTTTTACGGCACCTATTTTAACAGGGTGTGCTTTCCTGCCCCATCTCTACCGCCCACTAAATTCCCAGCCCATCCGACCCACTCTTTTGCTCACCCCTCCTGTTTCTCTCTCTTCCCCTTTACTGTTTGGCGGCGCGATGCAGGTCAGGTATTGGCAGAACGCGTTTGTTGAGGATAAAGAGAGCCGGGGTGTGTGACTTGATTCAACATAGAGTTTTGTCAGTTGTGAGAGGGAAGTGATTGTGTGTGTGTGTGTGTGTGTGTGTGTGTGTGTGTGTGTGTGTGTGTGTGTGTGTGTGTGAATCGTACATCGAGGTATGTCAGTTATGAGGTGGATGTGATGTGTGTTTAGATGAATCGACGTCATTTTACATGCTGCAGTGTGGATCTGCTGACTCTGTACAACCTACTTTCCCAGCCACAACACACCTCCATGTTTGAGATAAAGGACTTCATTATCATCAATCGTTCTGGTGTTCGCATATATATTGTCCCCCCTTTAATATTTATTCTGATTTGATTGTGAAGCACTTCGTGGCTACGTGGATGAAGACAAACTTATAAACAGACAGTCATATAAATAACTTCTGCTTTGGGGAATTTATAAGTGCGGTTACTATACTTCGTTCACCTTACCTTGTTGGTCAAGATTTTTGTCTTTTTGCAGCTTATTTCACGTTGCTCAGTAGCAGATATCCACAATACTACGGCTTTGTATCCTTTCCCCAGTACTTCTCGTGACTTGCACCATGCTCTATAGTGTTCATCTCTTCTTACAGCTCTATGTTCATGATGAAAAGAGTAATCTTAGGCCAAGTTAAGCGAGAAGAGGTTAAGCTCTTGTATCATTCCGCCCCAGCACTCCAGTCCATGCAACTCAGCAGCCTCTTTGTTCATCCGCGATAAAAATTGTTCCGCCTGATACCGCACGAGAGCACCAACAAAGGCTGTAAAGCTGAGAGCTTCCAAATTAAGCTCTCCCCTGTTCCAGCCGGGATTCGATCCTAGGTTCATTAGGACTAGCGATGTGTCGTTCGTGAACGATCCGGCTCATAGAGCCGGCTCTTTTAAGTGAACGATGTGAGCCGGCCCCGGTTTGGGAGCCATTTACTTTTGTTCTTTATTTTCTTGGTAAATTAGTAAAAGAGAGAATGGTAGGATGGACAACTCATTTGTTAAATACGACCCAGAAACACCGCTTCTCAGTCACTACTAAAAACCAAGCAGAATGAGAAATCTGTTTGTTGTTAAAGATATTCTATGTTGGTAACCCTCAACTGCGCATGTGGGGTTTAGTCACAAGGAACCATCACAGAACTGCAACATTGGGCATTACAAGAGCAAAGTCCTCCATGTGGCCTTTGAATTGAAATATACTGTATGTGTATGGGTAATTAGATTTTACCAACTGTAATTGCTGAATATGCATAATCTTATTGGCACTGAGAATGTTTCAAGATGCTTAGAGAAAAATATATTTGTGGAATTCACATTTATGTGACTGCATTTTTTTTTTTTTTTGGTAAGGTGCAATATTGCTAAATTTTGGCAATTTAAAAAAAAACAATATGACACTAAATAAGGAGCCATTTGGGAGCCGGAAGAGCCGGCTATCTTGACTGAACTGAGCCAAACGAGCCGGCTCCCTTGAAAGAGCCGGAATTCCCCTCACTAATTAGGGCTGCAGGCCGCCTCTATACCGATTCAGCCACCGCCTCCCCCATGTAAAACGACGGAAAGCTGAATTGGTACCATGAGGCAAATACTACGGTGTAAAAGCAAATATACTGCTTTCACTGACGGCTTAATGCTTTCAAATTATAGTAATCTTGAGAGAAAAATAAATGAATGAATAGGTAGATAGATAGATAGGTAGATAGATAGATAGATAGACAGACAGACAGATAAATAGATGGATAGATACGACCACTGACATAAAAACACTCATGCAATATCGTCCCACCAGTACTGAATGAGACAGCCCTGGCATGTATTCAGATTGATATTGGTACCCAGGTAATGGCATGTGAAGGCAGCTGTTGAGCATACGACGTCTGCTTAGAATAGGGAATGAAATAAGTATCTGTGCCTAGTTTCGCATGAGAGAGAGAGAGAGAGAGAGAGAGAGAGAGAGAGAGAGAGAGAGAGAGAGAGAGAGAGAGAGAATGACGATGATGATGATGATGATGATGTAGAAATAATAGATATACGGTAATTTCAAAGAGAGAGAGAGAGAGAGAGAGAGAGAGAGAGAGAGAGAGAGAGAGAGAGAAATGCCCTCTCCATCTGGTTGGGTTATGAAACGTTTTTTATATGAAGATAAATATCGGGACCTGTATTTATCAACGCCCCTAAATATAAGTTTCGTAAACGATAGCGTGTTTACATTATCCCTTCACTCGTATGCCAAACATCACAACCGAACTGAAATGAGCAAAAAAGTGAAGAAATATGAAAAACTAAGCGATTTCAGATAACAGAGGATTGGTAGGGTGATTTGTTTATGGTAAAAAATTGGCTGTGATTGTTTATAAAATTGGCCAGCTCGTCCTGAGAACGTGGGGGTGGTGGCATGTGTGTGGCCGATATACCATGCAGATTGAATTACGGACTTTACACCGCTACGTCTTTGACATGAAGCATCTCTCTCTCTCTCTCTCTCTCTCTCTCTCTCTCTCTCTCTCACACACACACACACACACACACACACACACACACACACACACACACACACACACACAACATAACTCTGTAAATGGAAAACAATGCAGATTCGTTAGTTTTCCCATGATGAGAAACTTGACAAATGAAGAGGGGATTATGAACATCACGTGTTGTATGTAACTGATGGTATAACTAAAATTTAATGGATGAATATGTGGTGTGTATGACCACGAAGAGGCGAGCGCATGGGGAGTTCAGCTATGAGAGAGAGAGAGAGAGAGAGAGAGAGATTTAAAGTTTACCTTGCGTGTTTGCAGCTGGTGTAAGGACAAACCTCCCAGGGTATCATTAAAAATAATTTCCATCGTCACTTTTTTGTTTTCATCCTTCACTTCCTCACCAACACATCAAGATAGTCGCTATTTTCTTCACTTCTTCTCCAAGACATCAAGATAGTCAATATTCTTCTTCTCACTTCCTCAGCAACACAAGATAGTCATTGTTTTCTTCGCTTCCTTACCAACATATCAAGATAGTCAATTTTCGTCACCTATCGTCCTCACCAACTCACCAAGATGTCAATTTTCTACACTTCACTTCCTCACCACAGCATCAAGACAATGTGGCCGCTCTCACTCCTCTCCCTGGGACGAGGCGTGTGACTGCCCTACAGCCACACCAGTCTGAGGGGAAGGTGGCCCCATCAGCGACCCAGGAGAAGCCAATGGGTCAGATAGCAATGTTCATTCAGTTCCAGTCGCTACAGCAGGGCAACACATCAGAAGGCTGTGTTGGTCTCCAGTTTGTGACAGCAGTTTGTGACAACTGGAGAACTTGGACAATACCCTTGTGGTTGGCTTCTATGGGGAACGAACATATGGACTTAAGAAAAGAGGATACTTGCAGCAGACCGGCTGGCCCATGCTAGGATAGAGTAGCCTACTTAAAGAAGAAGCCTCTCCCCTGCCATCCATCCGAAAACATGGCAGGAAAAAGTGAGAAGGAAAACCCAGTAGCACAGAAATTTTTACTTAAAAGTTTATAGGTAAAGATGAAAGGAAAACTAGCATGACCAGTTAGTTACAAATGAACAGCATTATACTTCATGACTGATATACATAAAATCTGAAGATTTAATCATGTTCGTCTGCAGACAAAGCATGCGGGAAGCTTGATTGAAATTGATCTTTTTTGTCAGTTCTCACCCACCAGATTAGTGTGTTAAATAAATAATGGCAATACAAAAATACGCAGTGAAATTATTGATAATTTAAGGACTGATTTTCCGTTTTCCGTTACTCTTTATTGCCCGAGGCCACAGACACACGTGACAGTCATATGTCGCTCTCGTGCACAAGAAACATATTACGTGCTCTTCAATTACTAATTTTAGAATATATAGGAGAATCATGTTTCCTCCTTACCTTGATAATTCGGATCACGTATGTCTGAAAATGTTAGCAGCTGTTACGTTGCATATTTCGATTTTCAGAAACTGCTAATTAACCTTTTTACGTTGAGTAGTACGAATGGCGGAGGCTGATGCATGGAAAGTTCAGCGTGAGAGACAAAAGCTGAAAAACTGGGAAGGTGGCAGGTGCAATATCGATACAGTGAATTGGAAAAAGACTAAATGCAGCGACAGTTGTTGTATCATCTTTCCATGTAACGACGCAGACAGCATTTTTATCATATAAAGCACATTTACGTAAGCAGATACAAGAGGGAAGGGGGTATAAAACTCGGCGGCGAAGACAGTGTGGACAGCAGGAAGCTCCGGGCTACCAGTGTGTGGACGAGCCTCCCAAACCACTGCTAAACTCCCTTCCTATATAGTCTTTATTTTTTCACCTGTCTTTCCATATTCACCTCTCACCTCCTCACCAACTCATCAAGATGGCCAGCCAAGTCCGTATGAACTACCAAGAGGACTGTGAAGCCTCCATCAACAAGCAGATCAACTTGGAACTCTATGCCAGCTATGTTTACTTGTCCATGGTGAGAGCAGACACTTGCACCATTAGAGCAGACACTTGCACCATTAGAGCAGACACTTGCACCGTTGGAGCAGACACTTGCACCATTTGAGTAGACACTTGCACCATTTGAGCAGACACTAGCACCATTTGAGCAGACACTTGCACCATTTGAGCAGACACTTGCACCATTTGAACAGACACTTGCACCATTTGAGCAGACACTTGCACCATTTGAGCAGACACTTGCACCATTTGAGCAGACACTTGCACCAATTGAGCAGACACTTGCACCATTTGAACAGACACTTGCACCATTTGAGCAGACACTTGCATCATTTGAACAGACACTTGCACCATTTGAGCAGACACTTACACCATTTGAACTGACAATTACACTATTTGAGCAGACACTCGCACCATTTGAACTGACAATTGCACCATTTAAGCAGACACTTGCACCATTTGAGCAGACACTTCCACCATTTTTCGTACACCTTTGTATTTTGTATAAAGAAATACAGTTTCGACTCTAATTAGCATTTATAGAAATATATTAAATAGCTTAGGGCACTTGATTTCAGAATAAAGAATTGGAATAATCATAATCTTGACAAAAACTTCAATCTTCCATTCAGACTTGTGGCAGCAGTTCATTCATACTGGACCTACTGTTGTGTAAGCTGAATCTCTTATGTTAATGGATAAAAGGATGATAATTATGTAATAGCGGATATGGTCATTAAACCGGCTAGGGCATTTTTCGAGTGAGTAGGAAGTGAGTGAGTTGGGAGCGAGTGTGAGTGAGGGTGAGGGTAAGAAACAGGGAAGAAATGAAGGAAGGAAAGGGGGAAGGAAGACATGAGGAGAAGAAGGAGTGAAAGGGCAAAGGGGTTGGAGGGTCAGGGGAGGAAAAGAGGAGACGAATGGAGAGGTAAGGAACGGAGGAGGGATAGGGGAAAGGGAGGAGGAGGAAAGTGATGAGGAGTAGGGAGAGGGAGAAGGTGGGGGAAGAAAAGTAGAGAATGACGGGGGGAAGGAGTGGGGGATGGGATGGGACCTCTATGGATGGGACGGTGGTGGCGAGTAGCTGTGAGGTGAGGGAAGGGGTAGGAGAGGGAGGCAAGATGGAGGAGGGGGAAAGAAATATAAAGCAAAATGGTAGACGGAAGAGAAAGAGGAGGGAGGACACTGGGAGGGGAGAGGGAGAAAAAATGTAGAGGAGGAGAGATGTGGAAATTAAGAAAGATGCAAAACCTTTATGCTACCCTTTTTTTGGATCCGATTCGATTCATTCATCTATTTTGTTGATGCTCTTTTTTTCTCGAAATATCGCACCCAGGATCTATTCTTTTTATCAAGGTTTTAATTTTTGCTGATGACTACGTTTTGAATTAAATTTGGCTTCTTTCGACACTCCTTTCTCTGTAGTCAGTCATTAATGATAAAGTTTTGTATCCAGGGTGATTTCTGAATCCTGAATTTATTTATTTATTTATTTTTTGTTACACTAACCAATTATGAATGATTTTTCTTTCATTCTTCTGTGCATCATCACAAAGATACACTTGTACTGGCATTATGTACGTCATTTACTTCAACACATTTGTTGTTGTTATTTTACTATTTACCTTTACTATTTCTATCGTCATGGGCCACAGTCGAGATTTATGGTCATTGGTCATGTTCTGGATAATAGCTAGTCAAAAAAAAAAAAAAAAAAAAAACTAAGAAGTTCCCACACTAACTGACAAGTAAATAAATAGACAGATAAGTAAATAAATAAATAGGTAGCCAAATAAATAAATAGATAAATAGGTAGCCAGATAAATAAAAAAATAGTATATAAATGAATAAAGATTGCCTTGAGACGTTCAAAGGCGCCAAGGTATTCCACAGCAATGGATAAACGTGTGCATGTTGAACAGACCACACAGCACTGGCTAAGCACGTAGGGACAGATCATTCCTTACTACTGTCTACTTTATTGACTTCTTGTCTGTAAAATATTGGTGCTGTACAGTATTAGGTAAGCTAAAGGTAAAGAATGTATATTATAGTTAGTATATTTGAAAGTCAGTTGCTGAAGACTGGACCAATACGCTTCTGAGCGTCCACTAACAAACATTCTCACCTGCAGAGTTACTACTTCGACCGTGACGACGTTGCTCTGCCTGGTATGAAGAAGATCTTCAAGGAGTTCAGTGATGAGGAGCGAGAGCATGCTCAGAAACTGATGAAAGTAAGTCTACACATGGGGACACTACTAGGATAAGGTAGTTGACACTGATGATCATTTTTATACATTGATGCGAAAATGACAAGTAAATTTGAAGATAAGTATCTAATCATCAGGGACTGTGGTAAGTTTGTAATTACTGGTATGTAATATTTGCCATAAGGATCCATGACTCATAAACATTTTTTTTTTTTTTAAACCAAGAAAATTTTGCTTCACACTCTCCATCCAGAACATACCTGAACATTCTGGTATCACTACCCGTGGTACATGATTTTCCTTCAAATTCTTCTCCACTATGCTTGGTAGAGACAGAGGAGCTAGAGGCAGGGATGAATGTCATGTAAAGAAATGAAAATGGCTATTTCTCTCTCTCTCTCTCTCTCTCTCTCTCTCTCTCTCTCTCTCTCTCTCAGTACAGCTCGTAAATCACACATGCCATTTTCATCCTCTCACTTCAGCCATCTAAAAAAGACTTAAATATTAATAGTACGGTTAAAACTGTACACAATATTAATAGTACTGTTAAAAATAAATATTTACTAAGGATACTAATACTAAGTGGTCTTACAGTACCAGAACCAACGTGGAGGCAGGATTGTACTTCAGGCTGTGGCGGCCCCGTCCAAACAGGAGTGGGGCAATGCTCATGATGCTCTCCAGACAGCACTTGATCTTGAGAAACAGGTTAACCAGGTTGGTGAATAAATCGCTTGTTGACTCGTCTTTGGTATACTAGTTATGAAATCTTGCAGGTAAAACTTGTGAATAAATAGCTGGTTGAGTCGTCTTTATTATGTTTAAGGAATCTTGCTGGTAAAACTGGTGAATAAATCGCTCATTGACTTGTCTTTGTTATATTATGGAAAGTTATGAAATCTTGCTGGTAAAATTGATGAATAAATCGCTTGTTGACTTGTCTTTGTTATATATGCTTATGATATCTTGCTGGTGAAACTAATGATTATATGGAGCCTTATTTAATTTTCTTGCATTTGTACTTTGTGTGTGTGTGTGTGTGTGTGTGTGTGTGTGTGTGTGTGTGTGTGTGTGTGTGTGTGTGTGTGTGTGTGTGTGTGTGTGCCATGAATGAACTGGAAGAGAAAGAAAAGAAAATGACACCGGATTTCGGGAGTAACTAATTTCTTCTTCAGAGCCTGCTTGACCTCCATGCCACTGCTTCCCGCAACGCTGACCCTCACTTGACCAACACGCTGGAGGAGGACTTCTTGGAGGAGCAGGTGGAGACCATAAAGAAGCTTGGCGACATGATTACCGAGCTGAAGCGTGCCGGGATCAGTGGCCTTGGCGAGTACATCTTTGACAGGGATCAGAAGTCGTAGATTTTTTGCACCTTGCCTGAAGAGCGTGCAGCCCTGGTTCTGGCCAAAGGGATAGGAGTAAATATTGCTTTTTTGGAGAGAAAGATCATAAGATGAAGAGGAATAGGAGCCAATAAAAGGATAAGACTTAATATTCCTCGATTGGAGTGAAAGATCAAACATTAAAAGGAGCAGGAGTCAACATTTCATGCTTGGAGTGTAAGGTCATAACATCAGAAGGAACAGGAGTCAATGTTGTTCGTTTGGAGTAAAATGTCATAACAATAAAGGGAATAGGAGTTAATATAGCTTCTCTGGAGTAAAAGATCATAACATTAAAAGAGATAGGAGTCAATAATGCTCGTTTGGAGTGAAAGATCATAACATTTAAGCTGTAAGAACGTGTTAGAAGTTTGACAACACTGTGAGAAAGTAAGAACGTAATAATTTTTTAACATCATGAGTCATCTTGCTTAGGTGGAGAGTTTGTATGGCCATCTCAACATCCGGCCACATAATCGTTTTAAGAAACTTTGGATTTACTGTAAAGATGGCGCAGTAGAATTTCTTGCTGACGTATTTTAAGGGCAGAAGAAAGAATAGTGAGCACCTACTGGGCTGCACATCATCTGGGCTAAGAAGATGCAATTGAAGTTGCAACACACTGAGTAACCACATATAATACTTTGGATTTTATGATTTTTAAATATTCAAATGTAGAATGTTTGCAACTTGGTGCTGATTCTGTTCTCAACGGGAATTACTGTATACTGGTTAATTATGAATATTTTACCATGCCGTTCCAGGTTTTGCTTTTCCAGTCGTCTGGCTATAATTATTAATCAACACTGCATTACATTTCATTTCATGTTATGTTTTTGGTGATATGTATTTTCCTCCACAATAAAAGCAATATTGCAAGAAATTTTTATATCTAAGCATAATTCCTTGCAGTTAGTAATGGTGGTGGTAGTAGTAGTAGTAGTAGTAGCAGTGGTAGTGATGGTAGTATAGTAGTAGTAGTAGTAGTAGCAGTAGTAGTAACAGTAGTGGTAGTAGTAGCAGTAGTAGCATTGGTAGTAGTGATGGTAGTAGTAGTAGTAGTAGTAGTAGTGATAGGAGTAGTAGGTTAGTGTTAACCTTCACATTACAACTCCAAATAGTGAACTGTATTAGGAAGGTTGGTATTGATCTTCACAATATAATTCCCTAATGCATGGAGGTGATTTAAAAAAAAAAGGTAGTAGTAGTGATGGTAGTAATAGTAGAAGTAGTGATGGTAGTAGTAGTAATAGCAGAAGCAGTAGCAGTAGTAGTTGTAGTAGTAGCAGTATCCCCAACTTCATCTGAAACGTGAACCCGGTAGACTGCAGACTGAAATTGCCTCTCTCTGGCAACCTTTTACTCTTATTTCGGGTGACAGGGAGTTCAGGGACACTTTTATACCTGGTCAGGCTGTATTCGTACCACAACATGAAGGCGTCCCTCTCCAGTGCGTTACAGAGAGCAAAAGTATTAAATGTAACTCAACGACTACAAAGCGATGTTCTGTATTGTACTGCTGTACGTCCCCCTCCATGCCTTGCACCTTGCTCACTTTCTGGCCTCGTTTCTCTCCAGTCACCTTTGTTTTGTATTTTTGTCCTTTTTTGTTGTCTCAGAGCATTTGCATGACAAGTTCAACGGAACAGAATCATAAACAAATCGATAAGGAAAAGGTGTTACAAAGCGTCCTAATCGTACTAGAATACCGCCCATGGCAACAAGTGCTGCCAGTGAGTGGAATTTTAGCTTAGCGGAAATCTGGTATCTTCAGAAGAACAGCCCTGTCATCATCAGCTTGACATTTCGTTTAAGAGTTCTTCAAATATGGAGAGAAACTGTATTTTCTTAATGTTTCTTGGCTAAGGCTTGAACAATAAAAAGTATGTACCGTAACGAGTGGAGGATAAAATGGCTGCTTGTTTTTATAGTCCCTCTGGTCACCGGTGCATGTAAGATGGCATTTAGGATTTATGCTGAAACTGGGTGTGTTAGCGTTATACTCATTTCAGTACATTCGTTTATCGTATCCATCTCCCTTCGTAGTGATCTGCCATGCTTCCTCCTGCCTTCAAACTCTCATTCGCCTCGTCATTCATCATTCATCAACGGAGCATCTCCATTTATACATCGTCCAAGTGTAGCCCTACTTAAATAACCCTGCCTATTACATTCATTATTCAACAAAGCTTATACAAACCTTATCTTGCACACTTCATAATTATCTTCCCACTCATCCGCCTCACTCTCATCATCGTATCACACAACGTCATCACTGTGTATGCCCCACATTCACTAATATCTCTCTCTTACATTCATCTTTCATACATTCACTAATTTCTTCCTCTTACATTCATCTTTCACACATTCACTAATTTCCCTCTCTAACATTAATCTTCCACATTCACTAATATCCCTCTCTCACATTACTCTTTCACACATTCATTATTTTCCCTCTCATACATTCATCTTTCACACATTCACTATTTTCCCTCTCATACAGTCATTTTTCACACTTCTCGCATCCCACACGGCCACATGAACCTGCCTATTTTCTGGTCCCTGGGCAGCTACAGACCCGAGTCCAGCTCTGAGGCTTCCTAAACCTCCCCTCCATTGCCTGGGACTGAGAACTGAGAGTGGGGAACCATACTCTGCCACACTGTTCTTTCTATTTTCACGGCTCTGCAGGGGTTGCAGAGTATTCTCCCTCACCCCAGCGCTTGGTTGTAGTTGCACAGAAGAGATGTGTATGCACAGTAATGTCAGTCCAGATTCTGAAAATGTGGTTGCGTTCTCCTCCTAGATGCATTGTGCAGGGCATACTTACCAGCTTTTGGCCCCACACCACTCTCATGGCAAATGTACCTCCCGGGAATGCTGGTGGACATCCACCTCCAGCCATATATCATTTCCAGTTAAACTATATTACCATGTGAATAAGCCATGATAAGCAGTGATAAATTTATTATTATTTTGAACAGACTCTTCAAAACACTTGTTTGTACGTTTGCATATTTACTCTGAATTCATTGACAGGAAATCTGATATTTAAGAGGAAAATAGTATGTTAAGTTTTTTGTCCTAAACTGCCCATACAGTACATACAATGTTATCCCAGATACCCCAAACTTTCAGTTTTCACAGGTAAGCATACCCCGTACATACTGTTTTCCCTGCTTCCACCCGGCTATACCGTGGCAGCTACAGCAGGCTAACACACCAGAATTCTGTGTTTGTCTCCTGGGGAAAGTGGGCAATCTTGCGGTTGGTCCCGATGTGGGACGAACATAAGAATACAAGACAAGAGGATAACTGCAGCAGACCGGTTGGCCCATGCTATGCAGCTCTTATAACAGAGTGACTAGAGTACTAGAATAAGACGAGGATAGTCAAGAAGGCTCTCCCCTGTCCACTAAGTCCTCCAGCCGAAACTGGTAGAGTGAGAACAAATGAAATTTTAAAATAAGTAAGGATGAAAAGATAAATGAGATGATAATTTACGAAGAAACAGTGTTATGGCCCATGACTTTTTGTAATGGGGTTGTGGGTGGGAGGGCGGGGTAGGGTGGGTGTGATGGAATGACCAGAGTCGTTAAGGTGTGTGGGTGGGTAGGGGGTTGGGTGAATCGGTGAGTGGAAGGGTGGGCAGGGAGGCGAGTGGGTGGGGTTAATGGGTGGCTGGTGGGAAATGGAGGTCGATGGGAGATGAGTTGCATGGGATGCATATAGCCATAAATCCATGGTGGGAATAAGTCCATGTGAGAAAATACGTACATGGGTAATGTCTCCTGGGAAATGGGCCCATGTAGGAACATAGGTCTAGTGGGTAAGAATAGTTCCATGGTGGAAATAGGTCCTTGAGAGAAAACAAGTCCATAGGTTGAGTCCGTGCTTTCCCATTCAGAGAAAACGGGTTCTTGAGGGAAAATTAGTCCATGGAAAATAAATCCATGGGGAAAACAAATGCAAGGGTGAAATAAGTCCATGGAAAATAAATCCAAGAAAGAAATTAGTCCAAGGGGAAAATAAATCCAAGAAAGAAAGAAGTCTATGGAGAAAATAAATCCAAGAGAGAAATAAGTTCATGGGGAAAAATAAGCCCATGGAAGGAAAATAGGTCCATGGTGGAAACTAAGTAAAGTTAAAGGTCAGAACAGATGCTGTGAGGTTCTTACCTGCAGCATTCATCTCCATAACATTAGGTCTGTGAGCCTATGCTGGATTTTTCATCCAGTAGTTTGGGATACAAGGTCACTGCATCACAAGTTATCGCAGTTATCCCCCCCTAGGTGTTGCTTACTTACCAACCCATAAAGGGTGGACGGACACCTGAGTTGACTGACGCCAGCTGCCCTCACCATGATACGACCCCTGGAGATAAGGGCCCACCAGTTCGTAGTCAGCAACTCTCACCACTCAGGAACAGCGGCTGAAACTATGACCAGAAGCAAAAATAGGACCATGAGGAAAACAAGTTCAAGGGGAAAATACATCTATGGGGGAAAGTAGAGCTATGAGAAAAATTTGTCAGTCCAGGAACATATCCAGGTCCTCGAGGGAAAAAAGGTGGATGTAAGGAGTTGGCATGAAGGAGGTGTAGGTGAAGACGGTTTTGTTTTAGTTCGATTATTATCGCCCGGCTTTACAAGGCGGAGCGATAATGTTTTTGCCCGCCTACGTGTGTGTGTGTGTGTGTGTGTGTGTGTGTGTGTGTGTGTGTGTGTGTGTGTTTTCCCATTATATCAGCATTAACAAGATATGACCAAAATCTTGGACGTGTTCGAAAATGGGCACTCGGGGTCAGGGTCAAGGTCACCAAAATGGCTGCCAAAGGTCAACTAGTTTTTATCGCCCTCCTTTAGCACCATTATCTGATTGAGTTATCAACATGAAACCTAGAAGGTATCAAGATATGGCCAAAATCTAGGACTCAGCCAAGGGCATATTCTGGGGGGCGATTAGCATTCGGCTCAAGAATGTTTTTCTTTCATTAAATCACGTTATCTTGTAGGTTATGCGAGAAGGAATAATAAAAACTTGAAACTGGACCCTTTTTTATAAAGATTGTTAGTGTGTTAAAGTATAAAGTGTTTTTCCCGTCTTTCAGTTAATATCCTGTTCACCTACAGTAGGTAGGCCATAAGGCACTGTGGAGAACCAAAATCTCCGTGATTAGACCTATCGGTCTATCTGCCTATAGTCAGTCGCCTTAATCCCGAAGGGGTGGCTGAGGGCTCCTCCAATCCATTCTGTCCTTCTCCATCAGGGGGCCCTTTCTCTAGTTCACTCCCCTGTTCATATAGGCAACCTTTCCACCCCATCCCTCCTCTCATCCTCTGTCACTCTTCCTTTCCCCTCTTCCACAGTTCGTGTTCGGCATCGGTGGCGGCAACAACTCCTCTATCCACCATGGCCTCTTCCTGTACTGCTACAGCCTACGACCCGTCAAGGGGGGCTAACACTGGCAGTATCAGGCCTGAAGGAGGAGCGCAGACCATCAAAGGCATCGTAAAGTGATACAGCGTGAGGGCGGGGTATGGATTCATCCGGCTCCAGGATACTGGTGCCGATGTATTCGTGCACTGTTCCGAGATCGCTGCTCGCTCTTCATGGCGCCCCTCGCTCTCGTTAGGCCAGGGCGAGACGGTTATTTTCCACATCGTTCAGACACCGAAGGGTCCCGAGGCTAAGGGCGTCACCGGGCCGGAAGGTGCTGCCGTGCAGGGCGTTGACCATGCACGGCGGCGACCCTCGGCCCGAGGATGCATGCCTGATGATCCCCGATGTCCTGGAGATGTGGACACGATCGTTGCTATGTTCATTCCAACGGCGAAGTCGTTCTGTGGCGATGATGAGGCGGCGCTGCTCGTTCTACTCCCCCAGATCTTTGAGAACGGGCCGCCGCACCTTATCATCCCTCAGAGCTTCTCTCGTGATGCTCGGCCAGCCCTTCGTCAGGAGCGTCACTCCAACACGCTGCAGCCCCCCAAACCCCGCACAACACCGCGGAAAAGGCTGCAGTTCGACGCTCCCCTCAACAGAGCAACCGTCGCCGCCACTACTAGCACCACCACGGCACCAACAGCTGAGACAGCTTACCCTGCTCCGCCCGAAGATCCTCCCCGCCCGCCGTCAGTAGCTGAGGAAAGGGCTCCTTCTCCCGTCCCTTCCACCGACCGGGAAGAAGAGGACCTCCCCCCCTCGACTCCACCACCTGCTGCTGACGGCGAGGTGCAGAGGAAGAAGAGGAAGAACAAGAAGGGAAAGAAACCTCCTCCACCTGATGAGATGGGGACGGACCACCCAGTGTCTCCTCCTCCTACCTGCAGTCCACCCAATGTTGAACGCCCGCTTTACGCCACGAGCCCCACAGAACTCGGCGAAAAACTCGCTCTACAACTCACCAAGTCTGGCTTCATTGACCTCATCTCCAGCCGCCTCATAGCCCATTCTTACTCCAACTCCACCTCGCCTAGCTCCAGCTACCCCTGATCATCCGCTTTTCACTGTCAGGTGGAAAAATCTAAACAACAACAACAACAACAACAACAACCCCTTCCACCTTTACGCAGTCTGCTAGTTATTCCCTCATTCTCCATTCTTTCCACATGGCCAGACCATCCCTAATGTTTTGCATCACATCCACAATTCCACATCATTACTACAACGCTCCTTCACATCCCTATTAGTCTGTTCTCTAATAACTTCGCATGTCCCTCGTTAACAATTCATTTACAGTCCTTTCGCTATTGACTTGTTTTTCAGTCAACCCGATACTGCACGAGGCCATAGCCACGAAATGCCAACAGCCACATTTGACTCAGTGGCATGTGTATTTGTCATGCACAACAGACATTACGTGTTACAAACTAATCAGAAGACAGGAGCAGCGTCTTTACTGTTCAGCTTAATTCAGATCACGTAAATACATATTTTTTTGTTGCTTCTGTGTAAAACATCGTTTTGCTTTTTTTTTGAAGGTTAACTTTTTGTGGATATCTCGTAAATGGCAGAAGCGGATGCAAGGTAAGTTCTGCATGAAGGACATAAGGTAGACCATTGTGAAGGTTCCAGGTGAAACATCGATATAGTGAATTGCCACTAACAAAGGCGTTACGCATTGCGACATATACCATCCTTCCACACAACCGGGCAGATAACGTTTCACTATACAAAGGACATTTACGTAAATAGATTAGAGCTGGGAAGGCAGAGGGAAGAGCACAGGGGTATAAAACGCGGCGGCGCAGCCTGTGTGCGCAGTTGGACGCTCCGGGCTACCAGTGTGTGGACGAGCCTCCCAAAGCACCGCAAAACTTCTCTCCATAGCCGTTATTTTTTCACCAGTCTTTACATTTTCACCCCTCACGACCTCACCAATACATCAAGATGGCCAGCCAAGTGCGTATGAACTACCATGAGGACTGTGAAGCCTCCATCAACAAGCAAATCAACATGGAACTCTATGCCAGCTATGTTTACTTGTCCATGGTGAGAGCAGACACATTTTTCACGGTCTTGTTTTTGGTATAAAAAAATCCAGTTTTGATCGATTATCATTTGTAGAACTATATTAAGTAGCTTCAGTCACTTTGTTTTTTGGAAGTAGTAAGTTGAGATGGTATGAAAATCCTGACAATGGCGTCTTGTTTGCCAATCACTATTCCAGTATAATTTCATACAGCAGCTCATTTTGGTAGAGTTGAATAGTGTGTGTAAAGGGGTATAAGGATTATATAAGTTGTACAGGTTGTTGGGGTACCCTGTGACAGAAGTTGGGCTGGGACACCACACTCCACCGGGATGAAATAAGACAGGATGGTTTGGCTCCCAGGAGATTCCCTGGGAGATATGTCATCATGAAGACGTGTTCAATCAGCACCTTCCAGTACATTAGTAGTGTGCATGGTTAAACAATGTGGTCAAAATGAAGATTATGCATGGTTTGTTTCTCACAACAGTATATGTACTGTATTTTTTCCCGAAAACTTGGTTCATTATTATTACAAACCCCTCACAACTTCACCTAGTTCACCACGTTACCTGCCAGGTACTCCATGCAACGTGATCTAACCAGGCCAAAATATCCACATCCTGTCACTGAGCACTTATTGATCTGGAATTTCAGTAACATGCATTTTTTTTTTTTTTTTTTTTTTTTTTTTTTTAACTGGTTGCAATATGGTATGGACTGGTGTGTGTGTGGCATAGGCTTAACAGTCCAGTCATTCAGGCCCAGAAGTAGATATCAGGATGTATTATGTCAGTATTGTGATCTGAAGAGCCGACCCATAACAAACATTCTCACCTGCAGAGTTACTACTTTGACCGTGATGACGTTGCTCTGCCCGGTATGAAGAAGTTCTTCAAGGAGTCAAGTGATGAGGAGCGAGAGCATGCTGAGAAACTGATGAAAGTAAGTCTGTATGTTAAGTATTTGCATGTGGTAGTTGACACTGATTAATCTGTTAAATTATGATAATGATAAAGTTAACCATTCACATATGAGGCGCTTAGAATCATGACATCCCAAACGCTGATATTCGAATAACGAGAAAAACGCCTCCAAAGTCCAGGGACTTTTAAACACATGTGTCTCAGGAACTAAGACAAATATTGCTTTGCTTTTTGATTCTACAGTAAATGTAGTGCAATGTCTCAGCCATAAAATCCCATCATTTACATGAGAGAGGAAGAGAGAGAATCGTTTTATTTTACTTCACATACACAGTATACACTTTCACACACATGCTAACAAACTCAATTTTACTGTCATAATGAATAATCATTATCACCAGTCATTGTAATTATCATTACCATTATTACTGTCATTGTTATCATCATCTGTGCTTATAGTGTGCCTATTGATGCCTGTATTTGTGTGTGTAGATGCCTTATGTGTACCCAAATTTGTGAGCATGTAAGTTTAAGATGTAATTGAGTTTGTAAGCTTGTGTGTGTAAATATTGTGTATACATCAGAAATTGTCACTTTGTAGCTAGGATGTAGTTATATAATCAATAACCAATTCACAAGTCCTTGAATTTGACTTAAATCATCCAGTGCAGGAGTCTTTCTCTTTCTTTTCAGTTCTGTCAGTATATTCTTGAATCATATTGCTGTTTTTCCGCTATTCCTTTCATGGCCAGTGATATTGTTACAGCTTTGTTGCAGTAGGTCACATTCATTAATTCACACTGAATAAAACTCATTAATACCAATACTCCATTTCTTCTTATGTTTTTTTTTTTTTGCCTCATTCTTTCCATCCAGAACATACCTGAACATTGTGGTACCATTACCTGTGGTACTTAACATTCACTCCAAACTCCTCTCCACATTGCACAGAAATGGCAATTTTGCTGGACAGTAGATATTTTCATAATCTGGTGTCTGGTTTGCTAACTTTTTCCAATGGTATTTTTAATTCTCTAAGTAAGATGACAAGGACAAGAGTCTTGTAATAGTGCTATGCCTGGTACTGTAGATAGGGAGGAGCTAGATGTAGGGATGGAAGTTGTTTAAACAAATAATGATGTTTAACCAAGGTTATTTTAGCATATTAAAAAAAAATCCATCCATCCATCATCCAATCCTACATTGCTCCATGAGGAGCGTAGGAGCCTGGGGCTAGGCAGTTGGTCCCGAAATTTAAAATGAGAGTGACCAGCCTCACTCATCCCTGAGTGGCATTGCACGAGCAATCAACCCCAACCATCCCTTGGATATAAACCTTCGCCAGCTCAATCCGATTGGAGCGCAATAATTACCCACTAAACCACCAGGCGCCAAAATCTGGTTATATGGTTACCACCCAGCATAGTAAATGCTTTCCTGGTGTACAGGAAACCATTTGGCTTGTCACTCAGTGTAGAGTCACCCACAGGCTGAAGGAAGAGGAAAGAATGAATGAAAGACAAAAGAGGGAGTGTAAAGTCACCCATAGGCAGAAGGACAAGGAAAGAATGAAGGAAAGAAAGACAGAAGGGAATGGAAGGAAAGAAGGATGGAGAGGAAAGGGCAGACACCTGAGGGCAGCACTGCATCGAGTGAGTGGATGGTGAGTGGGGGGGGGGGGAAATCGTTGGTCAACTATCAGTCATCTGATCTCAACCAGTTCATGAGATGTAAATATTAATAGCAGACCTGGTTTTAAAAGTACAACATGTGTTTATTTGTCCAGAATTACTGATATACCGGTATGTTTTTACAGTACCAAAACCAACGTGGAGGAAGGATTGTCCTGCAGGCCATTGCAGCCCCGTCCCTTCAGGAATGGGGCAGTGCACATGATGCTCTCCAGGCAGCACTTGATCTTGAACGCCAGGTCAACCAGGTTGGTGATTTGATCTGTTGGTTGTAGATTATGGTGATAAAACCATAATGGCAAACTGTCATGATTTTATGGGGTGTCATTTAATTTTGTATCTACATTTGTTTATTTTTAATGTGTGGAAGAAGGAACCGACCTGGCAACCAGGTTGGTGATTTGATCTGTTGGTTGTAGATTATGGTGATAAAACCATGGTGGCAAATTCTCATGATTTAATGGGGTGTCATTTAATTTTGTATCTACGTTTTTTTTTATTTTTAATGCATGGAAGAAGGAACCAATGGCCAGGAGCCTACAAATTGTTCCTTATAAGAAAACACTTTTTTTTTTTTTTTTTTTTTATATATATAAATGAAAGTGGTAGTATACTTGATAAATTGCTTGTAAATGATTGATTACATGTCTGAAAATGATAATATGTTGCATCTCATGGCCCATCAGAGCTCGTGTAAATGTTTGCGTGGACTGTAATTCTGTCACCTTGTATGAATAATTGAACCTTGTTTGCCACTTCGTGACTTCAAATCTGATAGCTAGATAGTTAGGTCATCCCTCAAGTGAGGCACTTAGTATTAACCTTGGTTACTGCATAATGCGAAGCACTTACCTCAGACAGTTGCAGCCAATCTTATTTAGGCTAATGTGTTAATTGGTTCGAATGGCGTGAATGAGTGTGTGGCCATTTTGGCAAATTTCGTTTGGCTAGTTCTCATCCATGAAGTTTGTTCTTGCTCTCTGGACCCTACCTCACCCCATTCTTAACTGGAAAAAGACTTTCACCTGTTACCATGTTGACATTGTTAAAATTGTGACCAACTTGAGAGGTTTCAACTTAGTCCAGCTTAAGGAGGTCTTATGGTAATGTCTGATCTAGCTGCGCTAGCTGCCAGTAAAAGCTAGAATTGGATTTAAACTGGGTCATGTGTCTTTCAAGGCTCTTGTATGTGGCACACTGAAGTAGCTAACTTAATTTTTAAAACTTTCTTTGGCACACCCTTGTGTGATCTTACGCAGTGAAGATATTTGACCTGAGGAGCCATATCTCATATGTCCGTTTACTGTGCAGCCTCTGTGTTTTGTAATAGATTTCCATTACCCATGAGGCACTTGATATCTTGAATCTTTAAAGAGGCAACTCAAGGCCTTTCTAGTTTTTGAGAAGGTATGATCAGAAGGATGTTGTGATAGATGATTGCATGGTTTTAGTTATCGCCAAATTTGCAGATGGAGTTTGTATTATAAATGAATGTCACAGTTCTTGTTATTGTAAGACAGCCAACCCTTTCCAAGCTCTAAATTCTTTTGGAAGAACTGGTTCTTCTGAAAAAGTCCAGATTCTTATTATTATATGTCACCGTCAGAGCCTGCTTGACCTCCATGCCACTGCCAGCCGCAACAATGACCCCCACTTGACCAAGCTGCTGGAGGATGAGTACCTGGAGGAGCAGGTGGAGGCCATAAAGAAGCTTGGTGACATGATCACCCAACTGAAGCGTGCCGGAACCAGTGGCCTTGGTGAATACATCTTTGACAAGGAGCTCAAGTAGTAGCCTTATGAGTGAAGCTTGGAGAGCATGCAGCCTCAGTTCTGGTCATAACGTATTTCTCATTTGGAGTGAAGATCATAACATCAAGTCTGTAAGAACATGTTAGAAAATTTTTAACATTATTAGAAAGTGAAGAACATGCAAAATTTTTTTAACATTGTTAGAAAGTGAAGAACATGTTAGAAAATTTTTAACATTGTTAGAAAGTGTAAAAGTAATGGTTTTTCAACATCTTGAGTCAACCAGAATAGATGGTTTTGTCTCTGTTGCAATCATTTTAAGAAAGATGGTATTAACTGTACAGATCTTAAAGCAGAACGTCTTGTTGACTTATTTTTAAGAGTAAAGAACGAATGGTGAACATTAACTGGGCTGCATGTCAACCGGGTGAAGATATAAATTGCAGATGATATACATGAGTAGCCGCAAGTACTACTTTTGGTTTTTACTTTACAATTAAATATATTGTAGAATGTAATTTGGTGCTGATTCACTTCTTCTTATGAAAATTATGCTGGTTAATTATCGATATTTTACCATACATTTGCAGTGTACTAGCATTGTAAGCTTTGTAATGGGATTTTAATAATTACGATTTTTTTTTTCACCTGGCTATAATTGACACTACATAACATTTCATTTCATTAAAGCTTTGGTAATATTTATGTATTTTGCTCCACAATAAAAGCAATATTGCAAGAATTTTTTTATTACGAACTAGTTCCTTTAGTGGAAAAGTTTCTTGAGAAGGGAAAGAAGTTGTATGCGGCCTTCATGGATTTGGAGAAAGCATATGACGGGGTGGACAGACAAGGATTGTGGAAAGTATTAAGAATATATGGAGTAGATGGGAAGTTGCTGAAAGCTGTGAAGAGTATGTATGATGGTGGTAAGGCTGCAGTGCATGTGGATGGTGAAAGAAGTGAATTTTTCTCTTTGAAGGTTGGGTTGAAACGGAAGTGTCATGTCTCCATGGTTGTTCAGTCTGTACATGGATGGGGTAATAGAAGAGATACAAAGTAGGGCAGTGGATATTGGAGTGGCCCTAGTGAGAGAGGGTAGTGTTTGGAAACCCTCTGTACTGTTGTTTGCAGATGATATTGTGTTATTAAGTGAAGACGAAGGGGAGCTGCAAGGCATGGTGGATGAGTTTGGGAGAGCGTGTAACTGAATCTAAAGGTGAATGCAGGGAAGAGTAAAGTGATGGTCTTTGAGAGAGGTGAAGTCAGTGAATGTACAGTGAGGTTGGATGGTGAGGAAATGGAAAATGTGTGCACGTTTAAGTACTTGGGGAGCGTGATGAGTAAGGATGCAAGTTTGGAGGGTGAAGTGCTTGAAGGGTACAACAATGAAGAAAGGCTGGTTCCTTGAAAGCAGTGATAAGAAACAGGGAAGTGAAAAAGTTACTGCATGAGAGTATTGTGATATAAACTCAGACCAACTCTGAACGTATGGAAGTGAAGCTTGGACGATGTTGGAAGGACACAACTCGAGAGTGAGAGCAGTGGAAATGAGTTATTTGAAAGGGGCCTGTGGAGTCACATGGAGAGACCGGCTGACAAATGAGGATATAAAGGAGCATTGTGGTGTGGATGTGACAGGAAGCATTAGGAGGAATATATTGAGGTGGTTTGGCCATGTGGGGAGGAAGGAGGGTGAGAGACTGATTAGGAGAGTGTATGAATGAGGTGGAGGGAGGGAGAGGCTGAGGATGAGATGGAGGGATGGAGTGGAGAGGTACATGAGAGAGGGGGGTGTGAGATGGGAGCAAGGCAGTGAAATTGGGGGGGACAGGGCAACGTGGAGGTGATTTGTTTGTTGCCACCCCGTACAGGATTAAGGCGTCTGGCAATAGATAGATAGTTCCTTTTGCATAGTGAAACTAGTATATTAAGTTGTAGGACTGCAAAGTTGTTAATTAATCTCTCTTCTATCTGGGTGAGCAGACCCATCAGCAGTAGGCAGGTAATTTGTTCAATGTAATGAACTGATGTCCCCATGCAGTTGACAATGGCTTCCTATGATGAGGTGGAGAAGAGAGTGGTTCCTGGTTGGATGCTGCATTTGCATCTCCATCCAGGTAACTGCAGCACCATAGTAGGCTCCACATGAATCTCATTTGGTAACATGCTTACCTCCCAGCTTAGGTTCCAGGATAACATTAGACTTGCCATTCAGTGTAGAGCCACCTGAAGTGGAAAGAAGAGTAATAAAATGTGACAGGCAGGAAAGGGAGAAGAGGGTACACATGAAAGAATGATAAAGGTGAAGGAAGTACATCAGTAGGCTTTGCAAGGATAGATGTAACAATCAGGAAAACAGCACATGCATAAAGTATTGTGCGAGGCCAAATGTCTCATGACACTTCATGAATGAAAAAAACCCATCATCAACTGCACCTCCTTTCCCACCCAAGGGTAGGGTGAGGAGTAGCATGTCCAGACAGCCTAAGTTTGCCCAGTCCAATGGGCTACGCTTCCATTCACTCATCATTCAAGCCCGTGGAATCCTGGCTCTATATGATACGCCAAAAACATTCACCACATTCTGTAGCTTCACGTAAACGTATCTGAGTCAATAAAAAATAAAAATCTTAAAAAGTTATTACAGCCAAAAATGTTCAAAAAGATAAATTCAGGACCAACATGCAAGAACAACCATCACAGTCAAGGTTGTCTGTCTATGTACTGCCAGACACCGTAATCCTGTAAGGGGTGGCCCACAAACAAACCACTTCCACATTACCCTGTTGATTACCATTTGATTGACCTCTTAAAAAAGGAAAAAAACAAATCTCATCCCTAATCTCTCCCTCTTCACCTCCACCTTAGTCTTCTAGTCAGTATCTCATTCTCCATCCTCTCCACATAGCCAAACCATTTCGGAGTACAGATTTAACACTCGGTTACATCCACTTCAGCACCACAATGCTTTTTTAATTCTTCATTTGTCTGTCTTTTCATCTACATGCTCCCCTTAATTGACTCATTTGAGAGGAGCACCTCTTCCATTCTGTCCAAAGGCAATTGCAATATGGGAGAGTTAAGTTTGAACATGCCATGTAGATTATTTGTGTAATTTTGGTAAGAGTTACAAACAATAAATATTGTACCATATAAGTATTTTCATCATCAATATCTAATCCAGTGTGGCCTCATGAGCGTAGGAACCCAGGGCTAGGCAAGTTGGCCATGACATCTAAGATGAGAGTGACCAGTCTCACTTGTCCCTAAGTGGCATTATGTAAGCAAGAAACACCAACCACCTCTTGGATATAAACCTGCACCGGCTCAATCCGATTGGAGCGCCTTAATTGCCCACTAAACCACCAAGCACCATATACAAAACAAACTTTAAAAAATGGCATGCATTTGCTCAGATTGTGGCTTTAGATTAATTTATTCTTTCTCTCTCCATGCAACTTTATATCAGAAGACTTTTTGAACTGGAGAGGTCAGATTTAGGTTTCTGTAGCCCACTTCTTTAACTGTTGTCTTAATATGAAGAAAAGTCTGGTAAAGTCCTTAGTGAGTGGGTTAAATTAACGAAAAATAAATAACAGAATAATGAAGCCATTCCTGGTGAAATCAAGGATTGACTAAGTAGATCACCCCACCATGTATTGCTATCTCTTCAAAATTTGAGGTCATATTCTCTTCCTTGCCAGTATAATTCTGCACCACAAACAAAAATTTGCCAACACTGTGTCTTGCCTTCCACATTTCTCATTCATCCCTCAACATCAGAGTATCCTCCCTTCTCAGACTCTTTTTGTTGTGTTCTTTATCCTGCCATTACATAATATTTTCCATAACACCTTCCATTACCATGGTCAGCAGGGAAGTGTCTGCAAACTTTTGATCATAGTAGCATATGTGTCAGTTGTTTTAACACATTTTCAGATTATATTTTCACATATGCTACCACCAGGCTTACGCAGAGTGTCCAACTCAGGCTGAAATTGTTTTATCACGACAAAACTGGAATTTCAATACGTTGACCACATCCATCCATCCATTAGCCAGTCCTTTGGGGCTAGATTACTCAGGCCTGACATTTAAGGCAAGGGTAACCAGCCTCATTTGCCCCTGATTGGCATTACATGAGCAATAAATCCTATTCACCCCTCACATGGAAACCCTTGCAGGCATCATTCAGTTGGGTTGCCTTAACCCACTTAAAAACCATCATAAGCTTATATGGTTACCTCTGTACATACTCAATGGTTTCCTTGTTTACAGGTAACCAATTGGCTTGTAACTCATTGCAGGGAGAGAGAGAAAGAGAGAGAGAGGATGAGGGGAGGGGAGGAGCTCTAAATGAGTGAGTGGATGATGGGTGTCCCTAGCTACTGAAAATACCTGTACTCTATTATTAATCTTGAATTTGTGATGTATAAGAACAAGTTGAGATGTCTGCTTGGCCAGACTGACAAGGGTTGGTCAACAATACAGTAGTTAAACTTTTTATACCATTATTTTGCAGTTTTTGATATGCACCACATATCATACCTACTCCATTTATTAGAAAGGAATGTGGTTAGGAAGGGTAACAATTCTGTCAATGTAAGAATACTAGTTGGGGGCATGGTGGCCCAGTGGTAGAGCATCAAGCTCGTAATCGGGGGATTGTGAGTTCGAGCCTTGGCCAGGACTGCCGTACCGGGAGTGGTAGCGTGCTACTATTAACTTAGTGGGGCTATATGATCCAATACAGGGTCTAACTCAGGGGAATGCCATTTCTCCCATTTCTGTCTATGTATGAATACAGGTTGATGCTGCTGTTGATGATGATATCAACTCAATTTATAAGTTGTTGCTGAGCACCCCGTCTGGTTGGGCAGACCCATTTACTGAAGGCAAGCAGTCACCCCTGCATGGCAATCCCATGCTGTGAAATGATGTTCCCTTGTGGCGGACAGCCTCACCACAGGAAGGCATGGGAAAAAGTGTAAAGGTTTGGTTCCCGGATGCATGCCGCATTTATGTATCTCCACCCAGTTAACTGGTACCATATTAGGCTCCACATCACCCTGTTACTTGGTTATGTGGTTACCACCCAGAGTTGTAAATGGTTTCCTGGGTTACAGCAAACCATTACATTTGTCACTAAATGTAGAGTTACTTGAGGTAAAATGAAGAGTAATAAGAGATGACAGAAAGGCTGGAATAAAACAGGAAGACAGGATGGCAGATACAGAAAAGGAATGATATTGGTAAAAAATGTACACTGCATTACATCAAGTGAGTGGATGACGAGCACCCCCACTTATGATCATCTATTTACGAGTCAAGGCAGAAAATATGATGATCATCATCATTACTGTCATCATCACCTCATACATATGTGGGACACATGATTAGGATGATAATGAGTAACTGACATCACAATATTATTTTATTTGTTAGACAATATTTGGCTACACACTGCTGTTTTATGTTAATTTTGTTGTGTCACCTTTATATTTCAGGTACCTTCACTGTTAGGATGTGATAATTTCATTTGTTGCATTGTATATTCATTTGTCAGGCTGTGATATCATCTTTCTTCCATTCCAAAATACTGTACTCAATTTGCTGTGGAGTGGAAGAAAGAGTGGTATGAGTGAGATGTCAAATTACTGCATGGATAAAAAGTAATACACTGAGATGGCTTGGACATATATGGAGAATGCATATAAAGAGGGTGCCAGTCTTTAAAAGTGAGATTGTGTCATGTTGGAAGAGAATTCATGTGCTATTAAATGAGACACTCCTGACCTGCCACACACCTCACACACACAACATAAAAACACTCCTACTAATACCATTAAATCAGTCCTGCATGAGATAGCCCTTGCATGAATTCAACATGGGCAAATAGTATTGGCATCAAAAGGGTGTGTGAAGATGTATAGCATGTAGGTATACTGAGCCTTAAGGAATGGACTATGAAGTATGTGCCCACAACATATATGGTATACTGTATTATGGTGTTTGGCAAAGGGAACTTTAATCTCTCTTGGAAGGAATGTTTCACTGGGAACTACAATAAAACTTTCACCCAAAGCCAACAAGGCCATTTGCACACCTCTTGATCCTTCCTTACCATACTTCTCTTTAATCTTTTTTCTTCCTTATATAACCACTGTAACATATCCATCCAGTATTGCCTTTCATAGTACTTTCCAACACATCCCCCCCCCCCCTCCTTTTCCCTCTCTCATTTTTGCAGTATCATTTCTAAGCAAAAACACCTCCTTTCACACACACAGCCCTCTCCTTAAAACAGTTAGTCCTTATTATAACTCAGGGATGTTCCATAATTATCCATATTTACTGTTTAACTGGTACTGTAAACTGAGGAAATTGCAAATCAACTGTATAGATGGCACTGGAACTTTAGTAGGAAACTTCTGTAATACAATGCGTATTTAATAAAAAGGAACTTCAAACAGTGACATACAACGAGGATGTAAACTAATCATGTACTCTCCTTGTCAGTCTACTCATTAACCCTGTACCATTTGTTGCTACTGAATCCTTTAAAGCCAAATATACAATAGTTTACTGGGAGCCATAACATAACTAAGAGCCAATCAGCTTCAAAGGTTACTTGTGGTACAGTGTATTTTAATGCTTCTGATGCTGTGAGTTCTCTCTGCAACTCATATGGAAGTAATCAGGCTAAAATACTGCCCTTTCATTCTGGGAAGGGAACTGATGTCTGGCACAAGGTAGGGAAAAAAAACAAAACAAATGTCCCCAGACTGAGGGCGTTAGGCTAACTTATCTCAATAACCTATATCTGTTCACATTTCATAATACAGTACCCAGATATCATGCATGGAGAGCTGTCATCAAATGGAAACACCTCTACGTACTCCCAAGGTCAATGGTCTTTAAATGTGACCTAAAACAACATAAAAGGAGCAAGTGTTCTCTTAGCATACCAATTTATAAATCACCTTGTTCAACACCTGAAGTCTTACAAAATCTAATGGTACACCAGACACTGCCATAAAATAAGCATCACATTCTGGCAATTTCAGATCAAGTACAATGGGGTCTGCCAACATGTGAGAACATGGTTGACAAAATTCACCATATATTGGAAATTCTTCATATTAGTAATCATTGAATCAATGGAAATAAATGTATATGGTTGATACCTCACCATATCTTTGTTATTTATATACAGTACTTTTCCATTATTGACTGTCATTTAAAGGAAGACTTTTGCTTAAAGAAAGATAATGGAACTGAGAATGATGTGTGCTAGGTTGTGCTCCAATTGTATAATTGTGGGATTAGCAACCTTACTGTGCCTGTCCAGTTGCTGGCCTCCATAAGCCTTGATAGTTTGTAAAATCTGCTCCTTGTTCTTGAGAATGTTCCTCACTGCTGATTCACCTAGGCCAAGTTCAAGACCAATCTTTGAGTTCCTTTTACTTTGCTTATTCAACTCTATAACCTTCATTTTCAGCTCTAACGTGATCCTCTTATTCTTGCAATGAAGCGGTGCAGCCATGATTTAACAGGTGAGCAAAAGCGGGTTTTGCACAATGCTAAAAACACCACAATATACAAGCACAGTACAGGCAGACACAGACAGAAAGTCTTGAGACTTGACTTGAGTCACACCCTGAGGGAGGGGAAAGGGCGGGAAACCAATCAGCCATCTGATGGTGGCTTCGGATACTACCATTCTGAGCGAAGACACTGTTTTTCCTTTGCTGTCAGATGACAGATTTGCATTTTAGAATCATATTTCGCATATTATAAAAATTATTTTTCCCCGAGTCAAGTTCGCATAGTAGGTGTTTCGCGTACTGAGATTTTGCATACGTGTATTGCGAGACCCCACTGTATGATAAATAAAATCAGAAGTCCTTATTAATCAACAGTAAACGGAGGAAACCCAACAGGAGTGTGAATGTACTGTACCTTTAACATTTAGCACCCACAATAAATGCACCACATCAGAGAGAGGCATGTACGAGTAAAATTTTATTCGCTAAATTCAAAAGTTTCAGCATACTCGGAGAAAAACAAATCCAGTAATTTTACACCCAAAGCATTACTATACAAATATAAGTTTGGCAACTATATGAATTTCAATGGATTCAGACTCCTCACACTAAACCAGAAACACCTGTGATTTAGTATCATATAGCTTTCTCTTCCAAAAAGCTTTACAAAGGTTACTATGAAAGATTTATATACTGTACTGTATTTGGAACTTCTAATACTGTATAATAGGATAAGTATTGTACTATAAAAAAGCAAATTAAATAATAATAATAATAACACAGTACTATGACATCATATGGCTGTACCATATCAGCAAAACTTCAAACATTTTTCTCAAGTTTTAGTGAGCCAAGAATGTAACCTGGGCTCACGCAGGCTCATTGAGGAAACTGTCCAGCTCACTGGTATCCTGTTCTAAGTCCACTTCCTCCAGCTTCAGGTTTGCATCATCATCTGTGCTGGATATCCTTCCTGGAAATGAATGAAATACAGTAGAGTATAAAATTTACATATTTTTATGTGGTAGGTGGGGATGCTCACCATCCACTCACTTGATGTAGTGCTGCTCTCAGGTTTCTGCCCTTTCCTCTCCTCCATCCTTCTTTCCATCCATCCTCTTCTGTCTTTCTTTCCTTCATTCTTTCCTCTTTCTTCTGCCTGCAGGTGACTTTACACTCCCTCTTTTGTCTTTCTTTCCTTCATTCTTTCCTCTTTCTTCTGCCTGTGGGTGACTCTACACTGAGTGACAAGCCAAATGGTTTCCTGTACACCAGGAAAGCATTTACTATGCTGGGTGGTAACCATATAACCAAATATTGGCTCCTAGCGGTTTAGTGGGTAATAAAGGTTCTCCACTCAGATTGAGCCGGTGAAGGTTTTTATCCAAGGGGTGGTTGGGGTTTATTGCTCACGTAATGCCACTCAGGGATGAGTGAGGCTGGTCACTCTCATCTTACATGCCAGGACCAACTTTCCTAGCCCCGGGCTCCTACACTCCTCATGGGGCAATGTAGGATTAGATGATGGATGGATGGATGGATAATATTTCTATGAAAAGAACTCACAAATATCCCTACAAGGCTTGGTTTAGAGTTGTATTAAAGTTAACCTCGTCACTGCAATAATGTAGTTCTTGTTTTATTATCTTTAAAACTGCATGTATGATGATGATATATATTCTTAAAATATGTCTGACTCTGGGCACAGGCATAACAGATCTTTCCCTAAAGCCTAGCAGTCCCCTAATGTATGGGCACAGGCATAACAGATCTTTCCCTAAAGCCTACCAGTCCCCTAATGTATTTCACCTCCACATGCCATCACCTCATTACTAACAACAACCATCCATACTAAGCACATGCTAGATGTGTCTCATACACGACTGGTGTATATTGGTACAGTACAACCTCCCAAATCCAAAATATTTTTTCATGCAATAAGGGGGTGTTGATATCATTTGTCCTCACACAATCGAAACATATTTGATAATAATGCTGTTCTTGTGGACAAGTGTAACAAGATGACCCATATACCTAGGCTGCTTCCCCCAAAGAAGGGGAAGTAGCCGAGACAGGACGACACACTCCCAATTTACTCATCTACACACACACACACACATTTATTCTTAGCCTCAAGGGGAAAAGGGACAGATCCTCATCACACCACACTGCACGAGGGTCAACTGCCCAGCACAATCAGCGACATCCGTAGCAGGACCCAACAGCAGAGCTGGTTTACCCCTGCCACATCATAATAATATTAATACAAAATACACCACTGCATTTACTGTTTGTGGTACAGGAGGCTATTTATTACATGATTTTCTTACAGTTATTCATCCATCCATCCATCATCCAATCCTACGTTGCCCAATAAGAAGCGCAGGAACCTGAGTCACGGCAAATTGGTCCCGACATTTACGATGATAGTGACCAGCCTCACTCATCCCTGAGTGGCATTACATGAGCAGTAAACCCTAACCACTCCTTGGATATAAACCTACATAGGCTCAATTCAATTGGAGTACCGTAATTACCCACTAAACCACCAGGCGCCATAATCTGCTTATATGGTTACCACCCATTGTAGTAAATGGTTTCCCGGTGTACAGGAAACTATTTGGCTTGTCACTCAGTGCAGAGTCACCCATAGACAGAAGAGGAAAAAATGAAAGAAAAAAAGACAGAAGAGGGAGTGTAAAGTCACTCATAGGCAGAAGAAAGAGGAAAGAACGAAGGAAAGAAAGACAGAAGAGGAAGGATGGAAGAGAGGAAAGGGCAGACACCCAAAGCAGCACTACATCACGTGAGTGGATGGTGACAAAGTTATCACTATGATAATACTTTCCAAAATATTCCTTTTTTCATACAGCTTGGACCCATGGATTTGTACAGTTTTAGTAGGGGTGTTTTTACAACACCTTGACATACATCAACATCCTTCCTCTTAGTATGTTTAAACTAGAATCCATCCATCCATCATCCAATCCTATGTTGTCCCATGAGAAGTGCAGAAGCCCGGGGCTAGGCAGGTTGGTCCTGACATTTAAGATAAGTGTGACTAGCCTCACTCATCCCTGAGTGGCATTACATGAGCAATAAACCCCAACCACCCTTTGGATATAAACCTCCACCAACTCAATCTGACTGGAGTGCTGCAATTGCACTCTAAAGAACCAGGCACCATAATTTGGGTATATGGTTACCACCCAGCATAGTAAATGGTTTCCTGGTGTACAGGAATCCATTCGGCTTCCCACTCAGTGTAGAGTCATCCATAGGCAGAAGGAACAGGAAAGAATGAAGGAAAGAAAGACAAAAGAGAGCTAAGGAATGTCTAGAGAAACACAAATACTGTACTTATTTTTACACAATGTAATTTTTAGGGCTTACAGGACATTTTCTGTAAAAATGACTCTAGAGTATATGAAAAGAAGACTACCGTTACTTGTACTGTACAGTACCCTGTAATACTGGACACAAGTCACATGATACAGTTTTCATGCTAAATTGCTGATGACACTGAAACAGAGATACTGTATTGCTGAACTTACTTGTAATCTGGCCCTTTTCTTTGTAATTTTTCATATCTTCAGAGAATTGATCAGAGAACACCTTTTCTCTCTCCTTCCTCACATCTTCCTTCTGTTTTTCGAGGATAATCATTTTGGCCTTGTGTGATGCTGACAGTTCATCTGTTGGGGACCAGAAATGCACCAATGGTAAGCAAGAGAATAAAGCCTTATCTCTTTAACTGGTAGATGAATACAGGACCAAAGTAGAGGAGTTGGAATCAGTGATCTGGAATGAAATGGATCTGGACAGCCTGTGGAATGCATATAGTTGTTACTCTTGCCACACCACACACTGCTTGGTGTGGCAAGAGTAACAACAAAGAAGAAAGGTAAGGCATGATGGGATGATGAGGTTAAGAGAGCAGTGGAAGAAAGAAGAAGTGGCTAGAGTGGTTACAGGACAGGAGTTCAACTGAAATAAGAACTGAACATACTGAGAGCAAGAAGCACATAAAGAAACTAGTGAATTGGAAAAAGGAGGAGGTAAATGATGATCTAGGAAGAAAAATGAATTCAAATTACTCTGAAAATAGGAAGTTATTCTTGAAAGAGATGCGGAAATGTAGAAGTGACAGCGGAAAGAAATGTGAAAGTGTGAAGGATGTAAGCAGTAGATTATTAACCTATTGGGATGAAGTAAGGACCAGATGGAAAGAATATTTTGAAAGCTGGATGAATGGGAATAGAGACAGCAGAGCTGCTGTAAACATGATTGGTTTTGGGGATGTGCAGAGAAGGAATGCAGGGCCAGGAAATGTGACACTCACACAGGTGAAGAAATGCTGTGAAGCGACTGAAAATAGGAAAGCCTTTAGGGTTGATGAGGCGTATGTAGAGATGATTAAGTGTAATGGAGAGAGTGGAATGAAGTGCTTGTTGGAGATATGTAAGAAGGCATGGATGAGTGAAACTGTGCCAACAGCGTGGAAAAAGGCTGTGATTGTACCCCTGTACAAAAAAAAAGGTGAGTGAACTGAGTGCAAGAATTACTGAGGCATAAGTTTATTGAGTGTGGTAGGGAAGGTATATGGAAAAATTATGCAAGAATTATTGAGGCATAAGTTTATTGAGTGCGGCAGGGATGGTATATGGAAGAATTATTATGGAGAAAGTAAGAGAGCAGTCCTAGTGAGTGATGAACAGGGTGGCTTTAGGACTGGCAGAGGATGTGTGGATCAAATAGTTGCAATGAGACAGATAGTGGAGAAGGCTTGTGAAAAGGACTATAAGGTGTTTATGGCACTCATGGATCTGGAAAAGGCATATGACAAAGTAGACAGACAAAGACTGTGGAAGGTTTTGCACATGTATGGTGCAGATGGTAAGCTGCTAGGTGCCGTCAAGTTTTTGTGATGGTAGAAAGATAGCTGCAGTTATATCGGCATACGCTCCACAGGCAGGATTGGATGAAGCAGAGAAAGACAGAGTTGGGGATGATTTAATACGTATAGTAGGTGGTATGCAGGATGATGAGATAGTGGTTTTGGGAGGGGACTTAAATGGTCATGTAGGAGAAGCTGCACAAGGTTATGAAGTAGTACATGGGGGATGTGCGTTTGGTCTAAGGAATGCAGAAGGGGAAAAGATACTTGAGTTTGGGAAGGCAACGGACATGATTGTGTGCAACACATATTTTAGGAAAAGAGAGTAGGTTAATTATGTATGAGTCTGGGGGAAATAGCAGTCAGATAGATTATTTCTGGTTAGGAGGGCTGATAGGAGGTTAGTGAGGGATGTTAAAGTTATAGGTGAGGAGTGTGTGCAGCAGCACAAACTATTGATTTGTGATATGGTGCTTAAAGAACAAGTGATGAAAAAGAGGACTTATGTACCTAGGAGGAAAATATGGAAGCTGAAAAACCAAGTAGTAAGGGATGCCTTCTATAGCGAGTTGAGGAGAGTGGTGGCTGAACAGGGAGCTGTAGACAGAGGCGTTAATGAACAGTACAGAGCCCTCAAGAACAATCCCTTGAGAGTTACTGATGTAACATGCGGCTGGACAAGAGGACCACCATGACATAGCGTAACTTGGTGGTGGGATGAGGGTGTAGAAGCTGCAGTTAAGGAGAAAAGAAGGCTTTTCCGGGAACGGAAGAAGAGTGGTAGCAAGGAGGAATACTTGGCTGCCAAGCGTAGGGCTAGAAGAGGGTATACAGGGCGAGGTCTGAGTCACAGAGACTTTTACTTGATAACCTAAATCATGGGGAAAGGAAAAATATGATATTTAAGGTGGCAAATCAGATGAAGAGGGATAATCGGGATATTATAGGTGAGCAGTGTGTGAAGAATGATGAAGGAAGGGTAGTGGTGAGCAGTGAGGATATTAAAGATGCATGGAGAGAGCATTATAGCCAGTTGTTGAATGAGGAGTCTGACTGGGACAGGGAAGGTTTGGAGCCAGCAGATCCAGTGTTTGGCCCTTGGCCTTTGACTGATGCTGCTACTGTGAGTGAGGCAATAGGCAGGATGAAGGTAGGGAAGGCAGCAGGTGTGTCTGGGTTGACTGCCGAAATATGGAAGGCCTCAGTAGATATAGGGGTGAGGTTAGTCACTGACATAAATATGATTATTTGTGAGTGTGCTGTCCCAGATGAGTGGCTGAAGAGTGTAATTGTAAATGTGTATAAAAGGAAGGGTGAGGCCCTGGAAAGAGGAAATTATAGAGGTATAAAGCTTTTAGATCAGATAATGAAGGTAATGGAGAGAGTTTTAGAAGGTATGATTAGAGAAAGAGTGAATATTGATGAGACGCAGTTTGGGTTTATGCCAAGTAGGGGGACCACTGATGCCATATTCACTGTTCGACAGCTTCAGGAAAAATATATTGGTAGGAGACGGGATCTTTATTTTGTTTTTGTTGATTTGGAAAAGCCTTTGATAGAGTCCCTAGAGAGGTGGTGAAGTGGGCAATGAGAAAGCTTGGCTTGGAGGAGTGGCTGGTTAGGGTAGTTATGTATGTGGGTGCTTGCAACCAGGTAAGAATGAATGGAGATTTGAGTGATGAGTTTTCCATGAATGCTGGTGTGCATCAGGAGTCAGTTTTGAGTCCCATGTTGTTTATCATGGTACTTGAAGCCCTCTAACGTGACTTTAGAAACGGACTCCCGTGAGAGATGTTGTACGCTGATGATTTGGTGTTGATTGCAGAGAACGAAAGGGAGGCGGAGGAAAGGCTTAGGAAGTGGAGAGATGGTATGGGGCACATGGGCTTAAGGGTAAATGCAGATAAAACAAAAGTGATGGTATCTAGGGTTGGTGGCAGTACTGTACTGTCAAAGATGAGGGAGAGTGGCCATTTGCAGTTTGCCACAAGGGTGTGGGAAGTAATTCTATCTTATGCAGTGTTTGTGATAAATGGGTGCACAAGAGATGTAGTGGTACCATAGGTAGACTGCGAGATGATGCTGATTTTATGTGTACGACGTGTCGGGGAGAGCAGGTGGAGATTGTCAGGCGTGAAAGGATTGAACTTGCTGGTGAATCTCTTGAGTGTGTGGAAGAGTTTTGTTATTTGGGAGACATGTTCTGTGCTGGAGGTGAGGCTGGAGCTAGCTCTGTGGCTAGGGTGAGAAGTGGTTGGAAGAAGTTCAGGGAGCTCTTGCCTCTTCTGACATTGAGAGGGCTCTCCCTACGTGCTAAGGGGTCTTTGTATGCAGCATGTGGTAGGAGTGTAATGCTGTATGGCAGTGAGACCTGGGCAGTAAAGGAGGAGGATATTCGCCAGCTCAGACGTACAGAAATGACAATGATTAGGTGGATGTGTAGTGCATCCCTGCGTGCAAGGTCCGGGGGGTCTGGGTTTACGATGGAAGAGTTGAGAGGTAGGATGGGACTGGAGTGTATTGGTGTTGTGATGAGGAGAGGCAGATTGAGATGGTTTGGACATGCGGAGAGGATGGGGGATAATAACTCGGTGCGGAATGTGAGAAGTGTTAATAATGGAGGTGGGGTTATAAGGGGTAGACCGAGAAAGACATGGGACGAGGTCATTAAGTGTGACCTCAGGGGTAAGGGACTGAACAGGGAGGCTGCAATGGATCGTGCAGCGTGGAGAGCCAGCGTTAGGTGACCAAGGCCGACGCATGCAAGCATGTTGGAGCCTTTAAAAATGAAACGATGAAATGTAATGAAGCACTTGTAAGGGTAAATGGGCATCTAAGTGAATGGTTCAAGATCAATGTGGGTGTGCGACAAGGCTGTGTGATGTTCCCATGGATGTTCAATATATAGATGGATGGGTGATGAGAGAAGTAAAAACATGAGTACTGGAGAGAGGGATGGTGTTGGTAATGAATGGTGATAGATGGAATATCTCAAATTTGTTGTATGCTGATGCTGCAGTACTACTTGCAATTACTGGACAAGAACTTGGTAGATTAGTGCAGAGTTTTGCTGATGTCTGTGTACACTGTGCGTTGAGAGTGAATGTAGAAAAGAGTAAAGTGATATTACAGTGAATGGAGAGAGACTGAAACTGGTGAGAGTTCAAATACCTGGGCCCAATGACAGAAAAGGGAGGAAAATATGCAAAATAAATATCTGAATGAATCTGATGGAGGGAGGAGGCGAGGTAGGCCAAGGAGCAGGTGGAGGGATATGGTGGATCAGTGTGTGAGGAAGAGGGGTACCAGGTATGGAAGTCGGTGAGGCTTCAAAGTCACATAAAACATGACCTATAAAAAACATGCAAGCAAAGTGAATCATATCCTGTTTATTTTTTATTTTTTCAAACAAGCTTTGTGACACAAAAGAGGTTGGATGATATAACTAGACTACACTACAAACACCACCCATCTCTACTATCATACAGATGCAGATTAGGTAACACTATAGATGACTCAAGTGCACTATGTAATACTGTAATCCTCACCACACCACAAACATATGCCACTATTGGCAGCTGCACAGCTGCAACAACACAGAATGTTAATTCTCATGTGTATAGGACTTACAGCCTACTCAGCCATGTAAGTATACTTAGCAAAGTTTTGCACAATGAGAATGTTAGAGCCTGACAAAACAATATATCCTGCAGTGCCTCTATTGCACTAATTGCTCAACATAGCCAGCAGTAAAATGTGTGAGAACAGGAGTGAGACTGACTCTTGAGGGAGTTGAGTTTATGGTTGTGCTTCTCTCGAGCAAGTGCAAGAGAGAGTCTGAAGTCAAGAGTTTGCTCCTGGAGGGCCACTTCCTCATCAAGGTCCTCTAACATGAGCAGCCCACCCTCGACTTCCTCAAACAAGCCACGCATAGACCCTGTAAGAATAACACAGCAGTAGAAAGGGATTTTAAATATCTGACACATGTGAGAATCCAAACTTTGAAAAATGGCAATAATTCTGGATCAGCACAGTTTAATCTTAAATCAAGAACCTCATTAAATCCCTCCATCCATCATCCAATCCTATGTTGGCCCATGAAAAGCATAAGAGCCTGGGGCTAGGCAAATTGTTCCTGACATTTAAGATGAGAGTGACCAGCCTCTGTCATCCCTGAGTGGCATTATGTAAGCAATAAACCCCAACCATTCCTTGAATATAAACCTACACAGGCTCAATCCACTTGGAGCGCCTTAATTACCCACTAAACCACCAGGCGTCATAAGCTGGTTTTATGGTTACCACCCAGCATAGTAAATGGTTTCCTGGTGTACAGGAAACCATCTGGCTTGTCACTCAGTGTAAAGTCACCCACAGGCAGAAGGAAGAGGAAACAATGAAGGAAAGAAAGAAAGAAGATGAAGGAAGGAAGAGAGGAAAGGGGAGACACCCAAAGCAGCACTACACTGAGTGAGTGGATGGTGAGCGTCCCCATCTACCATTACTCCTCTCCATCCATCCATCATCCATTCCTATGTCTCCCCATGAGGAATGTAGGAACCTGTGGCAAGGCAAGTTGGTTCTGACATTTAAGATGAGAGTGACCAGCCTCACTCATCCCTGAATGGCACTGTAAAGGACCAAACTGAAACTTAACAAATTAATCACTGGTCTGGCCGGGATTGAACTCAGGCCCTGGCGCTTGATATGTGTGCACGTTACCACTGAGCCAAAGAGAGGATCCTCGGTTTGCCTCTAAGCAACGCGGGCTTTTATACATCCCATTACCCCAACCATCCCTTGGATATAAACCTTCACTGGCTCAATAAGACTGGAGCACCGTAATTACCCACTAAACCACCAAGCGCCATAAGTTGGTTATATGATTACCGCCCATTGTAATAAATGGTTTGACGTACAGGAAACCATTTAGCTTGTCACTCAGTGTAGAGTCACCCGTAGGCAGAAGGAAGAGGAAAGAATGAAGGAAAGAAAGACAGAAGAGGAAGGATGGAAGAGAGGAAAGGGGAGACACCCAAAGCAGCACTACATTGAGTGAGTGGAAGAGAGCAAAGGGCAGACACCCAAAGCAGCACTACAATGAGTGAGTGGATGGTGAGTGCCCCCATCCACCACTTAAAAAAAAAAAAAAAAAAATCTCTGTGCATTAAGAATTACCAGTACCTATTGGGTGAGAATGCCTCAAAACAGGATATCATATTTTTGGGCAGTACATTTCAACAGGTGTCATAAATTATAATTTTTCCACACTTTAACACTTCTACTAACCTATGGTAGCAAGCATTGAATGTAGCTGAGCCATGATGTTGGGAAGGTGTGCAAGAAGAGAATGGATCTCTGCCATTTGGCTGTGCTGACATTCACATTCTTCTGCAAGGTTGCTGATACTACTGTCAATATCCTGAAAACAAGTACCGGTACAACATGTAGTTGTAATTCATATTCTGAACCAAGTACAGTAGAAATTTTAATACAGAAGTTAACAAAAAATACAGAACTGCACCCACTCAACCTTACCCCATCTTATACCAAGCTGCCCTCTGAAGGCAAACAATTCCCTGCCACCCAAACTGACCCCACTTACCCATGCAGGGATAAAATTACCTCTACACCAACTCTCTTCGCATTGTGTTACCCATCATTTTTCAGACAGGGCATAACACATTCTTAATCATTTCCTGCACAGACTGACACCTGACTGGCCTAAAAACAAATCCACTCATATCACTTGTTTTCAGTGGAAATCAGTATTACAATCATGCACAGAAACCATATTCATCATAAGATAAGTCTGTATTACCATCTACATCATGAAGATCACCACTGTCTGACAGAGCATTTTGTGCCATTATTCCTACCTGTAGGTCTTTAGTGGAAAAGTTTCTAGAGAAAGGATAGAAAGCTGTATGCAGCCTTCATGGATTTGGGGAAAGCATATGACAGGGACAAATGTAGAAGTGTGCATGGAAAAGTTTGGAAGGAATTTTTGATCAATGATATGAATGGTAAAGTTGGGAATGTGAAGGTGGATGGAATAGTTGGGGAGTGGGGTGTGCCTGCTGAGATAGATGAGAATGGGAATGCGTTAGTGGACATTTGTGCTGGGAGGGGGTTGGTGATAGCCAATACCCTCTTTAGGCATAAAATGATCCACAGGTATACATGGCGAGTGATGAGAAGGGTGGGTGGTGAACTGTATGAAAGGAAGGCAATGATTGATTATGTGTGTGTGGATGAAAGGATGCGAAGATGTGTAATGGATGCAAGAGCTTATAGAGGTTGGGGGAGCGGATTTTCTGACCACTACTTGGTGGTGGCCAGAATTACGATTCAAGTAAGACGGAGGAATAGAAGAAGGGAAAGACGAGAGGAAGGAGTAGTTGCAAGGAGAGTGGAAAGGTTACAAGAGGATGAGAAACAGGCAGAGTATAAGAGAGAAGTGGAGGAACGCTTGGGCAAATATGAACTGGAGCAGATGGGAGACGTGGAAAGTGTGTGTAGGATATTTACAGAAGAAGTATGTGCAGCATGTGATGTGGTGTGTGGAAGGAAGAGAAGACGGAGGGGGGTGCAAGGAACAGTGTGGTGGACTGAAGAGGTGAAACAGGCTGTGGCACAAAAGAAGAAAGCATACAATGAATGGATGAGAAATAGGGGTGTGGAAGATGAGAGGCGGAAGAGACAGTTATATGTAGAAGGAAAGAGAGAGGTGAAAAGATTAGTAAGAGAGAGTAAGAAGAGAGTGGATGAGGAATTTGGAAGGAATTTGAGTGTAAAGTGGAGGGACTATAAGAAAATGTTCTGGAAAGAGGTGAAAAGAGTAAGACAGGGAGGAAGTGAAGTTAGCAGGGGAGTGAAAGATAAAAATAGTAGATTACTAGTTTAAGGAACTGTTGAATATAAAGGATGGAAGTAATGCGAGTATAAGTGGCTGGGGAATGGCTGGGAGAAGGAGCGAGGTGAGAAGACAGGAAGAAATCAGCAGGATAGAAGTTGTGGAAGCAATGAAGAAAGTTAAATCGGGGAAAGCCCCAGGAATTGATGGAGTGTGTGGTGAAATGCTGAAGCATGGGGGAGAGATAGTAGTAGAATGGATGTGGAAGATGTGCAGATTGGCCTGGGAGGAAGGTAGAGTCCCGGAGGATTGGAAGTCAGGTATAATTATTCCCTTGTACAAAGGAAAAGGGGAAAAAGAAGTGTGTGGTAATCATAGGGGCATCTGTTTTCTTAGTATAATAGGAAAAGTGTATGGTAGGACACTTATTGACAGTATTGACAGAGTTACAGAAAGAACAGAGAAATTAGTTGGGGAAGAACAGGGAGGCTTTAGGAAGGGAAGAGGTTGTGTAGATCAGATATTCATTCTTAGATCTTTAGTGGAAAAGTTTCTAGAGAAGGGAAAGAAGTTGTATGCGGCTTTTATGGATTTGGAGAAAGCATATGACAAGGTGGATAGACAAGGATTGTGGAAAGTGTTAAGAATATATGGAGTAGATTTGAAGTTGTTGAATGCTGTGAAGAGTATGTACGATGGTGTGAAGGCTGCAGTGCATGTGGATGGTGAACTAAGTGAATTTTTCTCTTTGAAAGTTGGGTTGAAACAGGGATGTGTCATGTCTCCATGGTTGTTCAATCTGTACATGGATGGGGTAATAAAAGAGGTACAAGGTAGGGTAGTGAATGTTGGAGTGGCCCTGGTGAGACAGAATAGTGTTTGGAAACTCCCTGTACTGTTGTTTGCAGATGATACTGTGTTGTTGAGTGAAGACGAAGGGGAGCTGCAAGGCTTGGTGGATGAGTTTGGGAGAGTGTGTAAGAAACGGAATCTAAAGGTGAATGTAGGGAAGAGTAAAGTGATGGTCTTTGAGAGAGGTGAAGTCAGTGAATGTACAGCGAGGCTGGATGGTGAGGAATTGGAAAATGTGAGTACGTTTAAGTATTTGGGTAGTGTGATGAGTAAGGATGGAGGTTTGGAGGGTGAAGTGCTTGAAAGGGTACAGCAGGGATGAAAGGTTGCTGGTTCTTTGAAAGCAGTAATAAGAAACAGGGAAGTGAGCATGGAAGTGAAAAAGTTACTACATGACAGTATTGTGATACCAGCACTAACGTATGGAAGTGAAGCTTGGACCTTGTTGGGAGTTATGAGTAAGAGCTGTGGAAATGAGTTATTTGAGAGGAGCATGTGGAGTTACATGGAGACAGACTGACAAAAGAGGAAGTGAAGAAGTGTTATAGTGTGGATGTGGATGTGATACAAAGCATTAGGAGAAAATACAGTACACTGAGGTGGTTGGGCCATGTGGAGAGGATGGAGAGCGAGAGACTAATGAGGAGAATGTATGTGAGTGAGGTGGTGGAGGGGAGAGGGAAGGGGAGGCCAAGGATGAGATGGAGGGATGGAGTGGAGAGGTATATGAGAATGGGGTGTGTGAGGGGGACAGGGCGACAAGGAGGTAATTTGTTTGTGGCCACCCCTTCCGGGATTAAGGCATCTGGCAATAGATAGATGGGGGGTGGGGAGAATGGTTACTCTTACATATGTCCAAGTCTAAATGATTCCCATAGACAGTTGGTCTACCTACAGTTATAAGTTAAGATATGACATGTTTCCCCAGAAAATTAAAATATAACAGACAATAACACCTTGGACATAAGGGGTTATGTCCAATGGTAACCATGTGTGACTTTGGTCAACCCTTGAGTATACATCCAGTCATAATTACACATACAAGCTAAACATCTGGAAAAGAATTTGGATAACACTCAATAACACAAGGGTTATGTTGGGTCAAGTCAGGTGGTCATACGAGACAAGGTTATTCCCAGATACAGTAAACAAGGATACTGATATAGGGTTTAGTGTAAAAAAGTAGAGCACAGCAATTTGTATGGTAAAATAAAAAGGTTTTATACAAACACACATATATATATATATATATATATATATATATATATATATATATATATATATATATATAGTATACTGTATGCATATATTTGTCTGAGTGGAAAAGCTGATTTTTATGACAGGGTTTTGGTGCAAAATTGAGAATTCAGATTAGCAAAAATTCGGATACCAGAGGCTGCCTGTACATCAAAACAAACTTTTAGGGAAGAAGGAGTTAAAGGGCAAGGAATCAAAAAAAGGAAGGCCTCCCAAACACAGTACAGTTTAATGCTGCATGGGAACCAACCCGTACCAATTAACCATGGTAGCTACGAGAGACACCACTGTACTGTAATTAGGTAAAAATGCAACTAAAGGAAACACAGCAAATGTTTTTTGACATTCTTGGATTGTTGTCATTACTGCAGTTGGTGAAATAGTAAGAGTAAGCTAAAACTAATATACAATATAAATGCTTGCCAAAATTCTTACCTATAAGTCAGTGGAAATTTATTTCATAAGTGACCTGCTTTTGGGGAAGGCCAAGATTTGCTTCCAGTCATAATACATCCAATGACTTACCTGTGCAAGCAAAGCATTCTGTTCTGCCATGTGGTGCATTGTAGCCCACTGAGTCTGGTACATCTGTAGGAGGTCTGACCCAGCTCCCAGGGGCACACTGGGCTCAGTTGGTGTTGTAGTGGCAGACCGCTCCCCCACTGACAGCCTCTGCAGCCTTTTAATGTATAGAAAATCTTATTAAAGACCCTGATAACCTCCAGCTCTTTCATCATCGTTACCTCAGCTCTTAATTTCAACTAAGTGATGGGGTACGGTAGTATCCATTGAAAAAAGGAGAAATAACAACTATGAAAACTACTGTATCAAACACTATGCCCAATGACACGGGATACACAATCATTCATATAATATTCAAGCCTCTGAAAAAACAACACTGTTGGTACCATCCCACAGGCAAACTATCTGTGCAAGTTTTCCAGTAAATATTCTTTTTATATGCACTTCATGAGCCTGTGGGAAAAATCTGTCATTGATTATCAAGGTAAGAAATGTAATGCAACCCTTGTAATGGTTTAATCTGTGGAATTTTCTCTACTCACTTCAATCTCTTATCAGTTCCTTAGCTTCCCTGACTTCCATACCAACATCAAATTTTCTTATACACTAATATATCATACTCTACCCTTCCATTTTCTTCTTGGCCTACCACACCTCTTCCCATATTTAAACTCACTCACATGTACAGTATATACCCTTCTCTTTGACAATCAGGTTGATAGTGCATACATCTACCAATCATCTTAATATGGACATTTAATGGGATGCAGCAGTATGTTCTTTCATGCATTCTACAATATTTGCAGCTTATCTAGCTTCCTTCAGTAACATATACAGGCCTGTCACTCATAAACACACCCACTCCCAACACAACTTCCACATGCACTTTTACCCAACATTCTTTCACACCTATATCCAAGCATGAAGCATTGGCCTGGGGTGGGTCATTTCTCCAGTGACAGAAGATGGTGTTCCTTGGTCCTAATGATCAATTACCTTCAGGACCTGTAAAACAAGGCTTGAACATAAATAGCAAAGCTACCTGCCCACTGTGCAAATCGGCCGCTATAATATTGTACTGTACATACCATCATCACCACCATAATCCCCACACACACCACAAAGCCAGCCAGAAGACGGGGCATGTGTGCTGGGCAATCCCCAGGCCCTGTCTTCCCCCTTACTATTTTTTAAGTCAGCCCACACCCCACTGACCGGTCTAATGTATGGCCCGGCCTGCACTATCAGTGCAGGAAATCTTTAAACAAATGAAAGAACCAGAATCCCATCTTCTTTTCCCATCCACTGGTGGGGTGATGTAGGGTTCTGAAAGCAATGCAAAAGAAAAAACATGATTGCAGGGGTCTGGGGGTCAAAGCTCCTACTAAGATTTGCAAGTGCATGCACAGTGGTAAGGGCAGAACCAAATGCAAAAAGAGTAACTATAACTACATTATTTACGAATACAGTACTACATCTTCTCTATTATTGATTTCTGATGGAAGTGTCATAGAACAACAGATATTTATACAAGTGAGAGCTAACTAACGAACACCTAAAAAACAAAAGGATGATGTATGGGCTGAAATGAAAATGTTTGTGTGTGTCTCCTTAGGTTGGTGTGGCTAAAGTTGAAAAATCTGGTAAACGGAATGTATTTATTATCATGAGAAGTTTATAAAACTCTACCAGATCCCCACATTTCCTACAGTCCTGGTGTGTCTGTAGACCCAAAGCAACACAGCAGTCTTCATGGACTGAATCTGCTTTGTCACCCTGTGCTGCACCTATCGAAGTACAGTATTCTGATAATGAAACCTTGGCTGGGTATGTCAATTGATAAATTACAAGAATCTGGATGACAACGAAGAAAATGTTTAATAAAAGTTTACTATGAGGGCCTGGATAATTCAGAAGAGCCATAAGGGCTTGGTTCTTGGTCTTGGGTTTTGAAGGCTCTAACCAATGAAGGGCCCATAATGAACCATTCCTGTGGCTCAGATCGTCTTAGCCAGAGGTGATGAAGTTGTCTGGCTTTGCTGAGGAAGACACACAGGTGGTGCAGGTCATGGTGATGGAATGGCAGACACTGGCCCTCCCCTACCAAAGAGGATTAGGAAAGTGAAGTCTGTGGGTCTCAGGAATGCTACATGATCCCACAAGATGGTGCACATGTAATGGAATCTGGGGCAATACAGAAATGAAGTGGGGCAGTTTTCCCCTTGACACTACCCCATTGATAGTATGGGTTTGGAGCCAGCTGCTGATGAAATGCTGAGCCACTATGTCCAATACATAGGCAAGCAAAGGTACTGTCCAAGACCTGGGAGGATGCATGAGCCCATGGCTGACATGAAGTGGTCCAAGTGGTATGGTATGGCCCCAGTGCTATGGTCTGAAGGTGAATATCAAGGTCAGCAGCCAAGGCTAAGCGCCTATGATGTGATGGTATATGGCTAAGGTGCCGTGGACAGTGATGAGACGGCAATATGTGCAATTGCATCTGCACCTGTGATCACATTACCCTTTATCCTTATAAGGGACGGGACTAAGTGAAGGCGGACCACTCAACCCTCACAAAGGAGGCACTCAAGCAAGGCCTACATGCCATAAACCAGATACTGTACCTAGCTGTTGAAGGTCATGGATAGGTAATGAGGAGAAAAGCTGCCGCACAACCTGTATAGAGAAACACTGCCTGGTCTGGGGCTGGCAGTGAGTAAAGGAATATTATGGCCATGAGGACGGCAAACAGCTCATGGTGGCCACACAACTTCCAAGTCTGACACAGGGACAGAGCTGCAAAAAATATCGCTGAAACAGATGCTGCAGGGACCAAGGAGTGGGAGCCATCTGGAATGTTCTCTTGGTACCTTTCATATATGGTGGATGCCAGCTTCTGGAAGATATGAAGGGTGAAATGATTGTCTTGGAATTTTGTAGAGGTCTTCATAAGGTGTGATGAAACCATGGGTGAGAGATCCCACCAAGAGGGAACTGGGAGGATTGATTCTCACAATGTACAGTGAGCGCCAATAGTCGTGTCACGGTTTTGTCCATCCATCCATCCATTGCCAGACGCCATATATCCCAAATGGGGTGGCCAAGGGCTTAGAGTTAATTGTTTTACAGGGAGGGGCACTAATCCTCCACCAACCCCACTTGACACGTGGGGATGCCAACAGCATCAGGTGTTCCCAGGCGGTCACCCATCCAAGTACTAACCAGACCCAACGTTGCTTTTGTGCGAAGATTAAATGTAACTTGTGAAACATTACGAAAGCCCTACCAGACAGCAGAATATATCAGACGTTTAGCTCGAATGCTTATGTTTTCGCCAAAATTCACGACACGACTATTGGCGCTCGCTGTACAATGTAGAGGGGGAAATGATAAAGTATGGTAAGCCTGGAGAACTCTTAACAACACAAATCACTGGGATTTGATGGGACAAGATGGACAAGAAGGAAGGTCCTCCTGCACTGGTGTGAAGCACTGGCAGTGGATGGTCAAGAGATTGATGAATGGCCAAAAAGCAGAGACAGGTCAACTTCATCCTGGACAGACGTAGAGGGGAAGTGCCAATAGATACACCACAGAGGATGAACGAAACGCACCAAGAGCTATCCTTTCTGCAGGGTTGCATTTTGAACGGCACTGAGTTTCCGGTGCCAAGTGGTGGAAGCTGAGTCATTAACAGAGCATACATAGCTGGACATGCCAAGGATGGTTGCACAATAGTAACTTTGTACCTGGAGGTCATGAATGGAATTCCAGTACATCCTCATTAGGGTACTCACAATATTCAAGCTCTTGGCACAGGAAGCCATGAGACTGTCTTCTTCTTTTTATGGGTTGGAGGAACCGGGCTGCTACTACGGCCCCATGCTCTGGCTGCTGAGGGTGAGTGGGGTCTTAGGTCAAATGTAGGAGAGCTGCCTGGCCTTCCGGACAAAGTGTAATGCATACAGCACTAAGCATTGTCATCCCTTAGGTCTTCAACACCTCTGCCCAGGAGGGTTAAGAGGGACTGGCTTGAGACTCTCGGTGCAGCCAAACCTTCATGTAGGAAGGTACAGAGAGCATGGAATCTTGAGCATCGCAGATGATATTCAATACCTGCTGTTTCTTTAGTTTGGGGATACATCTGACACCATGGGTTTTCAGCCATGTCTTGATGGCACAGGGTTCTGTGGCCCCTTTAAGACCAATCTACAACCTGTTCATGGTGACACCTAACTTACATCCCTTAAGAGGTGGCAGGCCCACAGATGGGCTGCAGTCTACCTGAAACTGCCCCAAGTGGGTTGCTTGCAGGAGAGAAGCACAGTGTGCATTCCAGTAGGCTATGCACATATCAAGCACCAGGTCACAGAAGGCAGAGGGATCAAGGTCTACCGTGAGCAGTGTGCCCGAGGTCAGCGTTTGTTTTCCAGCAGCAGCAGCTCTCATTAACAGGAATGCCTGAATAAGGCGATGCCAGGTAAGGGTTGGTCCGTCCAGACGAAGGCTGGTGGCTTTTAATATGTAACTATGTTATGTTTTGGGTATTAATAACCAACGCAAAGGGATGTTCTCTATCTAATACTCTAAACCTACTTCACAGTACCATCCATCACACTTACCCTGCAGCAATTCCATCTTGAACTGTTTGAATATTTTTTCTTAACGATTCAAACATTTTCTTTTCATTACATTAATTAAGAGTATTAGATCAATGCTCCTGTTTCTTCTGCTGATCCTTGCGCACACCAGTGTTCGTTCAGGTTTAATAATGTTATTTTACTTAAACATCGTAGGATATATAAAGAAACGATCTGACGTAGCTCATCATTTAATACTGCAAAACTATCTAACTATACTTCTCTTCTGAGTGAATGAAGATGGAAGTTTTACAAGAAAATGAAATAACGTGTAAAAAGGGGATCGGGACGCAGTGTTTATGAGGAGCTGCGCCTGCGTTAATGTTCCCGCCACTCTGCTCAATTCCTCTGGCAAGATTCCTTCATTAAGCCATATAAGGTACTGTTGTATTATAAGCAATCGGCTGGAGTGTTCATAACTTGTATTTTGCAATAATCTGATCGTTTGAGCCTCTTAGGAAACTTGAGTATTAAGAAAATGGGAAAGCAACGAAGATCCGTGGCAGTGTTTTGGTTGTCAGCTGAGGTCGAGACGGAGGTGGCGTGGACTCGACGGAGTCGGGAGGAAGAGCCAGTCATGATCCACGCTGATGCTTATTTCCTCTGGGAGAGTGGATTTTAACACCCACCGATAATTAGATATACTCCAGGTATGTTTTGCCATCTTCCCTACTTATTGTCACTCATAAAATTATTGATAAAAGTCCTGAAGTGTAATACAGTACCGTATTTGTACCGTACGTTAGGTGGCTGTGCATTCCACGAAGTTTAACCCGCTTTGTCCTTACCAGTTGTTTTGCTTCGATCACAAACCAGCTCAATCACAATGTCGCCTGATAAATGTGAAGGACAGGACATTTATGGATTTCGTATTTTTTGATGCTGGTGCATCTCAGGTGTTGGGAGTGGCCCGGTCAGGAAGTCGCGCCTTACCCATAAAGGTTTCCATACGTGCAAGCATTCATTATGTGAAAATTTAGTGAAGCCCAAATGGTGCTTCAAAGGAGCTGCCAAAGGATTTCACATGCAAGGTTGTTTAATGAAGCTCCATATGTTGCTAATCTCCATATGGTCCCACATCAATTGTAACTTATCCAATATTCATTTAATGAAGTTTCTCATGATGCTTTTGTTTGGTAAAGCCCCATAGGGTCCTGCATCTATCCAATATTCATACATCTGTACTTGTTAGCAGCTGGTACCATAAATCATTTGCAGAAAAGATGAAACTGTTTGTCTTATAGATTTGTCTCGTATATCAGTAATGACCAAACCTAGCTATAACATGTATTGGTATCGAGGTGAACTTGGCTTGCTCATTTTAGGATATCTGTGTAAGTTGTACTTGCCATCATGCAACTTGTCTTTTAAGCCCAGCCCCCTTCCTGACATGGCCCCTCCCCTCCACCCACTTTTCAGGCAGTGAGTGGGATGGGCGGCCTACATGACAAAAAGTTGACGGACAGCATGTAGAATATAGTCCAAGGGAAGTAAGAATACTGGGTTGTGAAACAAGTTTATGGAAACAAAAAATTATTATACAAATAGATTGCATAGTATGAAAGCTCTGAGTGTAGTGGCCTTCGGTTTTTGTGGTGCCATATTGTGCATGATCATGCTGTAATCAGTAGTTTGGGTTATTACTGTATGATATGAATGAAGAGTGAATTTGTGGTCTTGTGTGACCATAGAAATTGAAGGGTCCTTTTTTATTATTATTATTTTTTTTTTCTTTCTACCACAACTATCCCACAGGGCAACAGGGTGGTGAGTTGAGGATTACTGGGACAGTAAGCTTATACAGTAAAAGTTCGATTAACCAGCATCAGATGCATCAGCACATCCATATAACCGGAACGTATAACTGGATGAAAACCAAAAATTGTTGAAACAAGCTACAGTAGAAGTCCGAATTTTCGACATCTGTGGGACCAGGCAAGTGCCGAAATATCAAAATTGCCGAATTATCGAAAACCCTACCCACTCAGTACCTTATATGTTTCGGTGAACACTATCATCATTACTCACATCATTACAAATGTGTTTGGAGAGAGTACTGTATACTGTTTGATACTGTACAATACTGTAATGAATACAGTACTATACATGAATATGAAAAATAAAGAAATTATTGAACATACTGTATATAAATGTAATGGTACAGTAGGCCTACAAGTTCACATGCACTTACCTAAACTTATAGTAGGTTCCTTATTTACATATGTACAATAGAAGGGGTTGATTGGAGTCTGCTACTGCTGGAAGAAGTCCCCAGCAGTAGAGGGTCCTGCAACAGGCTCTAAGGACTCTTCTCCCTGTTGCTGCGGCAGTAGAGCTTGAGGTTCAGAGACTGCTGTTGGTGATGGAGAGGAGGGAGCAGAGGAGCTTACGTTAAACTCATCCATAATCTGTTTCCTACTCATGCCAGCCTCTAATTTTTTCAACAGCTCAATTTTCCGAGCAATAGTCAACATCTTATGTGTACGCTTCTTGCTAACACCAGTTAACTTTCCACACGTGGAGGCCATTTTCAAAGCACGCAGAAGATGTTTATACTGTTCACAACACACGGCTGGTCCACTTAGGTGTTACAAAGCTCCTGTCTGATGTTACGGTGCTTACAGCACACTCGAATAGTAATTTCAGAGGTATTTCGGTACGAAGTTCACAAAGCACACAGAAAAATCAAGAGAAGTCGGCAGCAGCATGGCAACAACTCGGAAGAATGGCGAAACAGATTCTCTTTCCCATGCTAGACTCACTACATGTTTGTCCTCTCTTTATGCTATAGGAGAAAGAGCTAGCCTCTGAGCTTCATGGCAGTGGTAGACTCGTTCCATCACTTTCACTATCTCACTCACTAAGGCGGGTAGCTAGCTGGCGAGCCTCATGGAGAATTTCAAGACTGACGAAAAAAATCGGAGAATCTGCCGAACGATCGGAGATTTTCATAAATGGGACTATTTCTCAAAACTGCCGAAATGTCAGATTTGCCGGGGATTTGGATGCCGAAATATTGGACTTTTACTGTAGTATAAAAGATTTGTTCAAAAAAATTATGGTAAAGCAAGGACAGAAAATTAATCCCTCCACTTCAGCATCTGACCCTGTTCCTTCTACTTCTTCATCTTCTGATCCTGTTCCTTCCACTTCTTCCGGTCTTTACCATGTTCCTTTCATTTCTCCTCCACTGTCTGAATCCTCATCTCATGATCCAGATGATCCCCCTAAAAGTCTTGATTAGTTCTGTACAGTACAGGATAAAGTACTGGTAGTGTAAGCATCTAAGTTTTCAAAATTATTTTGGCCTGTAACATATGCTTAATTTTTCTTTACATAATTTTTGAAAATGTTTGCTGGTTTGTTTCAGTCCGGTACAGTTTCTCTTGCTGTCTTACCTGTACTGTATCTTACCAGTACTGTATCTGATACTGTGTAATGTACTTTTTGAAATAAAGTCCCAAGTTTGGTCCTGTTCCATTTGTTTGACCTCCTAGAAAATTTCTAAGAGTAACATTTGGTTATCTTTTTTTTTTTTTTTTTTTTTTTTTTTTTTTTTATGCGAGGAAGAAGGAACCAAAGGCCATGAGCCCGCAGTAACAGTTCCCTCCAAGAGAAAAACAAAATACAATAGAGAAATATTCCATATCCGGAATGGAAAAATCCCCATGCATTCCGGTTATTTGAGCTTTTACTGTATTAGATGTCCTTCCAAGTTCCTGAACAGTGGTTCTGTGTTTGCCATGAAAGTGTTGAATTATTTGACTGAAAGGGCCTCCACTACCAGCTTTTCATTCCTTGACAAACTCCTTGTGAGAAGACGTTTTTGTTTTCGTTTTTAAAGGCTCCAACATGCTTGCATGTGTCGGCCTTGGTCACCTAATGGCGGCTCTCCACGCTGCACGATCCATTGCAGCCTCCCTGTTCAGTCCCGTAACCCTAAGGTCACACTTAATGACCTCGTCCCATGTCTTTCTCGGTCTACTCCTCATAACCCCACCTCCAGTATTAACACTTCTCACCTTCCTCACCCAATTACCATCCTCCGTCCTCTCCACATGTCCAAACCATCTCAATCTACCTCTCCTCATCACAACACCAACACACTCCAGTCCCATCCTACCTCTCAACTCTTCCATCATAAACCCAGCCGCTCCAGGCCTTGGACGCAGGGACGCACTGCACATCCACCTAATCATTGTCATTTCTGTACGTCTGGGCCGGCGAATATCTTCCTCCTTCACTGCCCAGGTCTCACTGCCATACAGCATTACACTCCTAACACATGCTGCATACAAAGACCCCTTAGCACGTAGGGAGAGTCCTCTCAATGTCAGGAGAGGCAAGAGCTCCCTGAACTTCTTAATAGCTGTAGCTATGTAGATTTCTAAAAAGTAACAGTTTATTGAAATAAAAAGGTATCATAGGAAGTTTCATGAATATATTCTGTTGTTTCAGGACCAAGAGCATCATGGATGTCCTAGGAAGACTGCTTGGGGGCCTCCCTCCAATCATCCCTAACCTTCGAGATCAGATAGAAGAATATCTTCTGACTCCGGAGAAGCTGCCCATTCATGACCCTGTCCACTCAAGACGATTTTTTCCAAGGCAGCCAGATCCAACGCGACTATATAGCATTTCTGTGCACCCCCCTAGCATGCGTCTGGAAGTAGAACGTGACCCAGCAACAGGCGAGATAACTGGCATAGTGGAGTTAGCTAACAAAGATGCTGGGGCAACTGCTAAGAACTCTCTCTCCATGAGGCGGGCACCAGGTCCACCAGAAGAAATAGTGAGAGGATCTTCCACTAACTTTCCATTTTGGCCTGGAGGATTTCCAGAACCAGTCCTTGATAAAGAATCCATTGATGCAGAATTTAACCTGGACCCCAGCAACTACCTCACCAAGCATCCAAAGCTTTCTGGGGGTATGGCCTTTGAAATTCCTAAGAAAGTGCCAGAGGAGGAAAAGGAGAAGCCCGAAGAAAAGCCTGAACTAGTTGTAAGTATTACAGACATGCTGAATGTCGATGAAAGTGTATTGAAGATATTTGATGACAAAGAAGAAAAGAAAATTAAGAAAGTTACTGGCCTGTCTCTTGAAGAATTAAATGAGGAAGACAAGACACTAGTTCAGAATTTCAGCATTGAACCTCCCAAAAAGGAAGAGTTTGTGTTAAACATCAGTGACAGCTCAAGATCTACACACATTATTGCTAAAAATACTGAATGGGCTGAAAATATTGATATAAATGCACCTGTTGATGACTTTAGTTCTCAGGTACCAAACCCAGCTTGCACATATCCATTTGAATTGGACACATTTCAGAAACAAGCTATTCTTCGTTTGGAAAAACATGACTGTGTGTTTGTTGCTGCACATACTTCAGCTGGTAAGACAGTAGTTGCTGAGTATGCTATTGCTCTTACTCTAAAGCACATGACTAGAGCAATATACACATCTCCAATCAAAGCCCTCTCTAACCAGAAGTATAGGGACTTCAAGATTAAATTTGAAGATGTAGGTCTGCTGACAGGTGACATCCAGATTAATCCAAAGGCCTCTTGCTTGATCATGACAACAGAAATTCTTCAGTCCATGCTTTATAATGGTAGTGATTTAATTAGAGATTTAGAATGGGTTATATTTGATGAAGTTCATTATATAAATAATGCTGAAAGAGGACATGTTTGGGAAGAAGTTTTGATTATGCTTCCAGATACAGTCAACATAGTGCTCTTATCTGCAACTGTTCCCAACACCATTGAATTTGCAGATTGGATTGGCAGGATTAAGAGACGAAAGATTTATGTGATCAGTACTAGTAAACGCCCAGTTCCTTTAGAACATTTTCTCTACACTGGCACAGGTGGCAAGAGCAAAGATGAACGCTTTCTGGTGGTAGATGCCAATGGAACGTTTGTACAAAAGGGGTACAATGATGCTGTTACTGCTAAGAATGAGAAAAAGAAAAGTCAGCAAACTCAAGGACCTAAATTTGGGAGACAGCACCTGGGAGAGAAGCAGGAGAAGAATATGTGGATTGGTCTCATTGATCATCTTAGTAAAAGAGACCTTTTGCCAGTAGTTGCTTTCACTCTTTCCAAGAAGCGGTGTGATAGTAATGCCAGTCAGTTAATGAGTCAGGATTTGACCACAAACAGGGAGAAAGGAGAAATTCATTCATTTATCAAGAAATGTGTTGATAAATTGCAGGGCTCGGACAAAGTGTTACCACAAGTTATACATATGAAGGAATTGTTAACCAAAGGGATTGGTGTTCACCACAGTGGCATTCTGCCTATTTTAAAAGAGGTAGTGGAAATGCTGTTTGCCAAAGGACTAGTAAAGCTGTTGTTTGCAACAGAAACATTTGCCATGGGTGTTAATATGCCTGCAAGGTGTGTTGTATTTGACTCTATCAGGAAGCATGATGGAGAAGCTTTTCGTGATTTGCTGCCAAGTGAGTATATTCAAATGGCAGGGCGTGCAGGTCGACGTGGTCTGGATTCCACTGGCACGGTCATTATTCTCTGTAAGACTGAGGTCCCGGAGATGGCTGACCTCCATCGCATGATGCTTGGCAAACCTACCAAGCTCCAGTCTCAGTTTAAGTTAACTTACTCGATGATTTTGAATATCCTGAGAGTTGAGAGGATTAGCGTACAAGACATGATGAAGAGATCATTCTCAGAAGCTTTGCAAATGGCAAATCAGAGTAAGTATGAAAGCGAACTAAAAGTTGCAGAAGAAAAACTAACTAAGGAACCAGAATTCACATGTTTGATGTGTAAGGATGTTGAACAGTACTATGCAGCTGCAAAAGAATATGTCCAACAAAGGAAACATGTCTTCAACTTAATTCTTGGATTTCCAGGAGTAGTAAAAGCCATGAGCCCTGGAAGAATTGTAGTAATTTGTTACTGTCAGTACCAGTACCATTTAGCTTGCCTTTTGAAAGTAGATACAAAAGATCAAAACAAACTATCAGTGTTGATTTTACGAAACAAGAATGAACCCAACACTCTCCCAAAAGAACAGCTTGAACTGAGAGAGATCCTTGCTGCCAGCCAAGAAAAGTTTGATATCTTGGAGGACACATCAGACCAGGCTTTACTAGAAATCACACCTCGTAACTTGGCAGCTATAACAAATAAGGTTATTAAAATTGATCCTGTAAAGATCATAGACAATATAAAGAAGAGACAGATTCCAAGGTTTAAAAATGATCCCCCTTCTCAGTCAGTCATGGAAGCTATAGGGGAACTGCAAAGATTAAATGAATCTGGTGGAGATTCCCTGTCATACTTGGACTTCATGACAGATCTTGGCATTAGAGAAATCACAGCTGTGAGTGAAGTGCACAAACATGATATCTGGAAGAAAAAAGTGCGTGAGAATTCTTGCTTAGACTGTTCACAGTTTAAAGAGCACTTTATTGTTGCCTATGCGAAGCTGAGCCTTCGTGAAGAAATAGGCCGCCTGAAATTTCTCATGTCTGAAGAGGCTCTTCAACTCCATCCTGAATATCAGATGAGGATTAAAGTTCTGAAAGATCTTAAGTACATTGAGGACAATAACACAGTAACCCTTAAGGGTAGAGTGGCTTGTGAGATGGGGAACCATGAACTTATGGTAACAGAACTGGTCCTAGAGAATGTGTTTGCAGAAACCCCAATAGAAGAGATAGCTGCCCTTTTGTCAAGCATGGTGTTCCAGCAGAAAAATTGCAGTGAACCAACGCTGACAGCTGAGTTAGGAAAAGGCATTAAAAAGTTCAGGAATGTTGCAAAGCGCATTGGAGAAGTCCAAAAAGACTGTGGGCTTCCTGAAACAGTGGGGGACTTTGTAGATCAGTTTAATTTTGGTTTAACAGAAGTAGTATTTCAGTGGGCAAATGGTATGGAATTCAACAAAATAATGGAACTGACTGATGTTCAGGAAGGAATTGTAGTGAAATGCATTCAGCGTTTAGATGAAACACTGAAAGATGTTAGAAATGCTGCCCATATTATTGGCGATCCAAACTTGAAGGAGAAAATGGAGTTAGCTTCGACAGCCATCAAGAGAGATATTGTCTTCACACCCAGTCTTTATACTCAGTAGTAGGAGTCAGACGTTGAATGATTGTGTTGGTTTCTCCAGTCTATAAGGAAAGCAGGCTTTTTGTTGTTTGTAATCAGTCATTAATACTGACTTCCATGCTAGAATATATGTTATATAATTTATATACAGCTAATATATAAAGGACTGTCATTTATTGTAATAAAGACTACTTGATTGAATGCTTTGGTATTTTGTCAGAATGCAAGGGAGGCAGACTCTCTATTATTTTTGTCATTCATCGGTACTGAATGTAATTTTAGGAAATTTGGTTATCTGTGTGGAACTATTATATAAAAGATTGGAGTATTAAAACAAACACTGACTAACTAACTAATTATTGTTTAAGCGTTGTGCATTTTTTTTTTCTTTTCTGAATTTCTGACAAGGAAGTATGCAGCCATATCATAAAGGACTGAAATATTGACATAAATACTGTATTATCATTTTTCATATATACAGAAGAGGAATAATTTTAGATTAGTTAAAGAAAAACTTTCCTTACTGTATATGTAAAATATGACACTTTGTCATGTACTTTTTTTATTTTTTTTTATTTTTTTTATTTTTTGCAAGTTATGGATTACAGATCTGTAAAGGTAGAATGTAACAGTTAATTGATTATTTATTTAATTGCTTCATGAACATGCTTGTTAATGTATAGTGAACAAGGTTGTGCTTGCAGCACAGTACTTATTTTCTAGAACATGTTATCCTTAGTTTAACATTGATATTATTCCATATTTTTTTTTTGTTTTATATATATAGGCCTAATGTTAACCACAAACCAGATGATGCCTAGTGGTCTAGTGGGTTATGGCACACCAACCAGATAGAGTGTGGAAGGGTTTCCATCTGATGGGTAGTTGAGTTTTCTTGTTTGCATAATGCCACTCGTGGGCAGATGAGGCTGGTCACAATTGCCTTAAATGTCGGGACTGAGTAACCTTGCCCCAGCCTCCAGTGCTCCTCTTCATATGGTGCTGTTTGGGATTGGGTGTTGATTTCATTGACATGGATATCTGTAAGGAGTATGGATAATACAGGACTGCATTTGAACGGGTAGTAGCCTACATACATTGCCTTTTGCACAGTTGTTCGTGTGAATCCTGTAATGTTGCCCTGTTATTACTCAGTAATGTTTAACTAAAGGAATAAAAGCTGAAGAACATATAAGGCAACTCCTGTTACAAAAATTAAAGATCAAAGATTTCACTGCACTGGTGATATGATTCAGTCAGACTTAAGTGAGACAATAATGAATACGTATATAAATTAATGTCCAGTCTGCCCAGTTATGAATACCTATTTAAATTAATTTACAGTGTTCCTTTCAGACACTGTAAAATTGATTATGCATTTTTTCTGCTTTAGCTTCCTGAATGAACTTTCCTCAACTTTATCTAAATATCAGGTACCTAAAATTTTTGGTTAAATCTTTTGCTGTATGATGCCATACTTTAACTAGAATTTCCTAGTTAAAATATACTATTATTGCTCATTTGTGGGGTGCATTATTCTATTACCATACTATTCCATACTAAGTTAACCACTTGGCACCAGTGTTGCAGTTTGTGTTATTTTTGCAGCCGTCAGATGAATTCAATTAGCTTTGGAGAGCTTGTCTAAACTGGAATGATTAGATATAGCCTTCATTAGCCCTTTCAGTACCAGAAGTCTTTCCCAAGTTGAATAGTCAGGAGTAAGCAAGAAACAGAAATGTTTGTTGAGCAATGCAAGGGATTAATAACAAAATATATTAGTGCCTGGTACTTGCATTAATTAAATGGAGCGTGTATTCTCTATAAAGAATAATCCTGCAGCATTTTGTATTTCCTTTACCCTGAACAATGGAATTGCATGCCATATAGGGATATAGTGATAATAATGTCTGGCTCTTCCGTTAGTGGCAGGCTCATGGCTTCATTGAGGGGAAGAGAGATGGCTATGCATGTTGTGTACTTTCTCATCATGATTAGTGTTCCAAATGATGAACCACACCCTTAAAGCATAGAGCATTTTTGTAAATGCCAGTCCCTCTGTCAGCCCATCTTACAACATGTTGAGCTCATATGGCTTCCCCTCCCAAGGGAAGAGATCCATTCCTATAAAAAAACAAGTATATACTGGCCCTGGTCATTTTGATGACTTTGTGTTTTAGTGTTTTATAAATTCACACAAAAATTTGGTATCAAGCTTTAAACGTTTTTTTTTTTTTAATGGACCATCAAGTAATGTTAAAGGATATTGCTATAAGTGTAGTTAACGATATTTGAATCAGGGAGATATGAGTAACATGTCTGCTCGATATTGATCTGTAAGCCACATCTCGCCCTTCAAAGGCTTTCAGTCTAGACCTTTTATCATCATCATCATCTGGACCTTCTTTCCCACCCTAGGGCAGGGTGGGAAATAGCAACGTTCAGACAGTCAAAGTTTGCCCAATTCAATGGCCCACACCTCCATTCATCATTCAAGCCTTCGAAATCCTGACTCCATCTGATAGGCGAAAAAAATTTCATCACGTTCTATAGCGTCGTATATACCTGTCTAATAGAGCCAGTCTGATCGCTGTCACATTGAAAAGGGGTGCCAAATCTCTGGTCTTGCAATTCACACAAAAGTCATCCAGCCAGTTTCATCTCTTTTCAGTCCCTCAGCTTCACCAACTTCCACACCTTCGTTCCCCACACACTCACCACCCATATCCCTCCACCTTCTTGGGCTTACCTTGCCTCCTCCCTCCATCAGATTTGCTCAGATATACCTTTTTACCACTCTGTTGTCATCCATTCTCTCCACATGACCATAACATCTCAGGACACTTTCTTTGATTCTGGTGTCCACGGGCTTCTTCACTCCGCATTTTTCACGGATCACATTATTCTGTACCCTATCCACTCTGTACTCCATGTACATTCCTCAGCACTCCCGTCTCAACTGCTCTTAATCTTGACTCATGGTTTTCATGTCACACTGTAATCTCACATCCGCAAGTAAGGTTGACACCAAGACTCCACGCAAGCCTCGTTCAACCGCAACACTCAAGCCTCTGTTTCTTTATCAAGGCCTTCATAGTGCCAGCTGCTTTCCTTCCTTGTGTCACTCTACTTTCCACTTCTTTTGCACATTTTACTCTCTTTTCTATCACCTGAAAGTCCTCAAAAACCTTCTCTACCATCTGCCACACTGCAAATGTTTACAGCGTTTTTATGCATTTTTCATGCAGTAGGTACCCAGAAATCAAGTATTTTTTTGGGAAAATAAATTGGTAGTGGGTGTCAAAAAGGAGACCCCCTCTTTTTCTGTTTTCCTTTTTTTTTTTTCCCTACCTGGACATTATTTGTCCATTATTGACTCAAACATATACTCCACAATATAGTAGTGAACTGTACTGTAACTACTTACAGATGTTCTACACTGAATGGCAAGCCAAACTATTTCCATTGACCTACAACGTCATACTATGTTGAGTGGTGCAGTAACCATAAAACTAAATGATGGTGGTCTAGTGGGTAAAAGCTCTGCAGGTGGATGGGACCTGTTAGGGTTTTTGAGTGGTGGTTGGGCCTTATTATTCACATAAAGCTACTTAGGTGAGGGAAGCTGGTCAACTTTGCATTAAATATCACACCCGAGTATCGGTAACCTTGCCGTGGAACCTATGCATCTGCTGGTGGAGGGGGAAGGGATATATATATATATATATATATATATACATATACGTACAGTATATATGTGAGTATCTGTAACCTTGCCGTGGAACCTATGCATCTGATGGAGGGGGGGGAAGGGATATATATATATATATACACTCAATCCTCGTAAATTGTGGCAATTTGGGTCTGGACCACTGCCGTGATTTACGAAATCCGTGATTTATGAATAATAACTCATGTTAAAAATTAATTTGGGTCTGGACTTTGGCCAACCCGCCCCTACAGCACCCTACCTATGCCTATCTAGGCACCATCAAACACAAACATACAAATTTAGAAATATTCAGTGCATGTATTAAATAGAAATAAGCAATGTTAAAGGATCTCACCTTGATCCTATGACGAAATTGCTTAAGTGAATGGAGTGGGGTGATGTTGGGAAGAACTTAGAGCCTCTCAGCACTCGTTCCTTCAAAACTCTTTCGCCAGCTTTGAAAACTTCTCTCCCTTCTCAACATGATGAATGAGCTCCAAACGTTGACTGTACGACAACGGCGGCGGCTTCTTGACGCCATACTGCTTAGAGCGGTTCATTGGGGGGTCGGGAGGGGCCATGGTAGGTAGGAGGTGGGGGGGAAGTTGCACAAAAAAAAGTAGGTAGCTCTCGTATACCACGGTGACATTTGGTAGTGTGCAGACTGGCAGGACAAGAACAACAACAACATGGCGGCATTAGTATGCATACTTGCCACCAGGGACGCATGGTGATTGGTTGTTGGGTCGCGATTTTCAGTTTGAATGCTGCGGTTTACAGTTCTCATCGGAAAAGGCCCACTTGGGTGCCTATGTCCACGATTTTCGTGACTTAACAGTGATTTAAGGTTGGCAGCGGTCTGATGGCCACTTAGCAGTGATTTACGAATCGTGATTTATGAACACGCGATTTACGAGTATTGACTATATATATATATATATATCTATCTATCTGTTGCCAGACACCTCAATCCCGTTTGGGGTGGCCACAAACAAATCGCCTCCAAGTCGCCCTGTCCCCCGCCATCTCACTGCCCTGCTCCCAACTCACACCCCCCTCTCTCATATACCTCTCCACCCCATCCCTCCATCTCATCCTCGGCCTCCCCCTCCCTCTTCCCCCCTCCACCTCACTCACATACACTCTCTTCGTCAGTCTTTCACCCTCCATCCTCTCCACATGGCCAAACCACCTCAGTGTGTTCCTCATAACGCTCCCTATCACATCCACATCAACACCACAACGTTCCTTTATATCCTCATTCGTCAGCCTATCTCTCCATGTGACTCCACAGGCTCCTCTTAAATAACTCATTTCCACTGCTCTCACTCTTAACTTGTGCCCTTCCAACAACGTCCAAGCTTCACTTCCATACGTTAGAGTTGGTATCACAATACTGTCATGTAGTAACTTTTTTACTTCCATGCTCACTTCCCTGTTTCTTATCACTGCTTTCAAAGAACCTTTCTTGGTCTGCTTCTGGGTATTTTTCTCTCCATTACTATTCAGTCACCCTCTGCTTTTCTCACATGTCCAGACTACCCTAGCCTACTGAGTTGCTTCAGTTACTCAAGTATCTGACACATCAGATCTTTCACAATACACTTTTTTCCATTCCGTCACCCAGTTATGCATTACTTATCCATCTAAATATTTTTATTTATGCGTGTTCCAGTCTGCAAGTATCCTCTTCTCTCACTTGTCAAGTTTCGCTACCATACAGCATTATACATCTCACAGTTGTTTTGTAGAGAGTACCCTTAGCACAAAAGGATTAACGTGTTCATTGTTAGAACAATGGTTCCCTAAGCTTAGCCACACATCTCATACTAGCAGTGGAGCTAGCTTCCACTGGTCTCATTCCTGACTTTAAATATTCATGTCTTACCAAGTGTTGTGAATGTAAGTAATAATATTTTACATGGTTCATGTACAGTATATAATGTAATGCATTATGCCTTTTACTGCAGTGTGAAAACAGGTTATGATGAAGTGTTTGGTGAAGGAGATTAATGAAGAGATCCCATGTCGGAATAAACAGATCCAACTTCTGACCAACTTGCTTGGGAAGGTATGTCACTGCTGCCTTCTATCTTTTTCTTGTAATCCCTACTAGCAGTATATCATCCAGTTAAGGTCCTGGAGTAATATCTGACTGTGTTAGACTAAAGGGAGAGTTGAGACTCACTGGGGGAAGTAATCCTAGAGACTGGGACTCAGTTGGTGGAGAGAATTCAAAGTCAATGAATGGTCTGGGGGAGGGGAGTTGTGGTAAAAAGAAGTTCCCATTCCAACAGCTGAAGTCTGAGGGGTCTGAAATGAAGCTGAGAGATTCATAAGGAAGGTGTACAGTGAAATGATGAATTACTTCATTTTTACTTTTGGAAGATCTGCAGTCACTCTGGCCTGCCAGACTCTCTTGCTTCTTCTAGTGGAGACATTGAAATTAGCCCCAGTCCACACATCACATGTTGTACACATAAAATGAACATTAAGCAAAACACTGTTCACTTGGGTGCAGCTATTTCATCTTGGCTGTACACATCAGCCAACATACAATTGCTTGTTGACAGCCATCAGTATTTACTACAGAAATTATCTATCATCTGCAGGATGGGTGCCAGCTACCTAGTAGCATATTTGTGTATGGACACAGTGGAACTGGAAAGACCCTAGTGACCTTGGCAGTCTTGAAGCGACTAGGTATCATCACTAGCCATGTCAGCTGTATAGAGTTTTACACACAGAGAGTCATGTACCAAGCCATCCTTAACCAGCTCAGTGGTAAGTCAGATCTTTTATTTAGGTTCCCAGTATACAAATGTGGCTCATTTGTAAAGTTTACTCCTTTGTACTCTTTAATACCATAATTTTTATTTTGGTAAAGTTTGCAGACTTTCTGATGAAATTCCAACATACTGTAATTTCTTGATGAAATTTAAGTAAGAGAAGTTATTAACCCCTCAACCGCGGGGTTGTTTTGGCTTGACTTGCGTGTCTCGCGGGCATATTCATGCCCCGACAGACTCTCTAAAAATATTTGCCAAAAATCAGTTATTAGTCCTAGAATATTAAAATTACATATGCCTATGGCACATACCTTCAGCTTTCTCTTGGGATGTTTGTTGAGCCATTGTCGAGTACCGTAGGACTTGTGGAGACCTCTGAAGTTGGGTAACAAAGTCTCCACTTTACACTTCCTGACAACCCGTAATATGATTACCAACAGCCTGATATTATCACTAGAAATGCTATTCTATGATTTTCAAATAGTTTGGAATCCATACTCCAAAAAAAAAAAAAAACTGTGAAAGCAATGAAAATTACGAGCACGTATGACCTTCCCACTTGTGCTCGTTCGCCGCTGGTTTTCTGTCATTTATCATTCATAAAAACACTCACACTTTATATTTCTATTACTATATAACACTTATATATATCTGCAGTCTTTATCCATAAGTTTCCTTCAGTAATAGTAGTTTATTGTCACTGTAGTGTCCATGGTGCCACCTCTCCATGCCTTCCCTCGTGCTACAGGGGCATCTGGTAGCGCTCATGACTGGAATGTCACTCAGCCATATTACAGAACTTCTGCCTATCAGAATTCTTTCATTCCCTGAACTGCATCTCTCTGGAACTCACTTCCCCAGAGTTGTTTCCCTCCAAATTTCAACCCATAGCTGTTCAAGTCTAACTGTTACAGATGTTTTATGAACAGACACCAGTAATCTAGTGTATGGATTATTATTTTTTTTTATTCATTTATTTTTCCTTCCTCTGTTCTGTTTAAAAAAAAAAAAAATTTGGATGGTATATTTGAATGGTGAATGAATGGGAGTGTGGCCAATTCAGTTTTGCAAACTTTGGTTAGTGTCTCATTCCATCAGGTTCTTTCTGGCTCTCTGAACCCTACCTCACCCCACCCTAGGGTAGGAAAGGAAGTTGGGATGATGATGATGATGATGTTGGTATGCAGAGAACGATGTTGGCATATATGCTGTGCTGTTAAATGGTTAGCCAGGTTTGCGTACAAAGATCGTGGTTGCTTTCTTCCAAATGTCAAGGATTTTATTCTAAATTCAGGGCAAGTTTAAAATATTATTGACGACATTAATGGCTGAGGGACTGAGGTGCTTTGAGTGGATGTTTGTGATTTGGTCTGGTCCTGTTGCTGTAGAGTTTTTTTCTTTTTTAAATAATTTTATGAACTTGTTGCAAGGATAATGGTAGGGGATGTTTATGTGTTTGCCATTAATTTTCCTGCATTCTTTATGACTACTCTGTTTTGAGGTTTGGTAGTTTTGTATAATGCATATTAGTATATCGTATTTGTTAAGTTACTTGTTCCTTCATGCTGAAGATGGATCCATCATTGTTCCATAAGGCCTCTTGGGTCAGAGGGAGTGAGTTTTGGGAGATGTGGATGTTTGTTTTTGACGTCCAGAATTTGCTACCATTTGTTTTTTGATCAAGGATGTCCACATGTAGCTTCAGCACTACTAATGTGCCACCAACAAGTAGTTTAGGCAGGTTTTGTAATGACTATGCCCAGGTTCTTTAATGACTGTCTTTATCCAGCACCATGAGTTTTTTCTTTGTCCCAGGTCAGCTGCCATTCAAGGCTATTGAGGTCAACATACCCCATGGAATACATTGTAGTTTTGTAGAAGAGATATGAATGTGTAGTAGTCTCGGGCCAGACTTGGAGTATGCAATTGTTGTTGGGTTCCCACTTAGGAGTGTCATACAGGGCCAAATACTTGGCCTTTAGCCCCACACCACTCCCATGATATGCCTCCCTAGGACAATGATTACCATTCTCCTCCTACCTTTGAATAAATATATGGCCCTTTTTGTCATATATACTGTTAATAGTTCTCCCACTATTATGTTTTTCATTAGCTAGATAGATTTGTTCTTTGTAGATCATATCCACTGTTTATTCATGGGTAATAATGTTAGATGATGATGATGATTACCATGGTTCATGACTGATAATCACTGTTTTCTTCCACCTCCAGGCACAGTTCTTTCTCACAGTAATGATTACACATCATATGCATCTTGTGACAATATTGGTGATTTTGTCAAGCTTTTAAGAGAAATTGGTCACAACAACGGAAATGCACGGATGGCCATAGTGAGTATGGGAGATGTGTGTAGTTCAGTGTTTGGAAATTGGGAATTAACCTGCTTTCTATGGTATATTAAATAGGACAGGAGAGGAGTTTAGATGTTAAGAAGTTCTTCTCACAATAGCAGCTGGAATTCCCCACGGTAGTAGGCTACCAGTGGTATGCAATATGGATCATTAGGCATCCTCAGTACAAGGACATCTTTCCTGAGTTAATTACAGTACAACCTCCTGATCTGAACATCCATTTTCCAAAAACCTTCAACTTCCCAAAATCTTTTTTATTTAATAGGAGGATGTTGATATCAACTGTCCACATACAATTAATGCATATATGAAGATAAAGTTTACATGTGGACTGATAAGGCCTTGAATACCTGGTGTGAAATTAGGGTTGTGTCTCTTTCTGTTGCCTCTAGGGATGTGTCTTTTGTCTGCATTTTGAATAATTGTATTGAAAGTGTGCACAGTGATGTTGATGTTTGTGATGGATGTACTGTTTAATGTTTCAAAGTGTTATTCCGTTTCAGTTGTGAAGGCCTCCCAGTTGGCTTTCTTATAATTAGTGTATATGTGTCTGTGGCCAGCTGGGGTGATTTTGGTTTTGGTAGTGATGATGATTGGGAGGTGATCAGATCCAAGGGTTTTGACCACTCTCCAGGATGTTGTGGGGACGAAGTTTGGGGAGCAAAAGGTGATGTCTGGGGATGATGAGAGGAAGAGGGCTTGGTGTGGGATATGGGTATGTTGATGGAGATTATTCATAGTTATCATATTGATTCTACTTTCCAAAATACTCCATTTTCCTTATAGCCTTTGAACCCAAGCATTTTGTAGTTGAGCGTTTGAGCTGTAGCAATATCCAGTAGTGCCCCTTCCCCCCCACCCCCCTAAAAAAAAATGCCTGAGAGGAGGATTTATCAATATACTGTATGTTCTTTTTTGATTCCCTGTCCTCAGTGGTCATTGCAGAAAGTTCTTGACTTGCTCATAATGCCCCTGGCCTCTAGTGCTAGAATTTCAGAGTTGCATGCCATGACCAGACAGGAGTGACCACAAATACAAGGAGGGAAGCTTGCTGGAAAAACAATACACAAATAGAATGAACAGAAAGGGAGAAGAAAATGACAGACTGGTTGCTCACTCATTCAGTGATGGCTTGGTAGACAAGTGAAAGTGAAAATCACTATGTGCATTAGGTTGGCAGCCAGGCTACTTCTCATCACCATATTTTGATAGTTTCATGTTTTGTTTAACCCTTTGACTGCATTAGGTAACTCTGGCCACCCTACTAATTATTCTTCTTGATGCGTCGAGCGATAACAGTCCACAGCCAACAAAAAACTTTTCCATCCACATATATCTTGTTTTTGTACAAATATGGTAAGTTTTGATTTTTTTTTTATGTGGCAACAATCAGTGTACATTACATGTGTCTAGTGTATATATACAAGTGAAAAACCTTCCTTGAAGTGAATGATCTTGTCATCATTGCAAAATTAGACAGTAGCAAAATTTAATTACAATAAACCCTCGATATAATGAACTAATTGGGGGGTGGGGTGGGTCGTTATATCTGAAAGTTCTCTATATCCAATGGTCGTTATTAACTGAGGGATTACCGACCCAAGGTCACCATATCTGTGGAGTCGTTTGGTCCTATGTGCACAACCACAACTTACATGGGGAATTCAATGGTTTATGTAGTTATACAGCATATGTACAGTAAATATAACCCTGTATGAAGTTGTACATATAAATACAATGCCTGTAATGTAATGTAGTACTGTTACAGTTCTTACCATGCCAGAGAGCAAACTTCCACCGGCTGTAACAATTTCCGGCAGAAGTTTGCTCTGGAAATGGTGGGTCGTTATATCAGAAGTACCCTATAAAAGGGTTCGTTATATCGAGGGTTTACTGTATTTTCGTATTTTTTCTCGGAAAATGACAATTTTATTGTTGAAAGGTGCATTTTTGGTGATTATCACAGTAAAAAATGGAAACTTCACAGTCATTTCCCTTTAGAAAAGTAGCAACAAAGTTATAATTAGTACTTTCATCTTTTAGGGACTTAGGCCGCATCCAGGAGAATGACTGAGAAATGCTAGGTCACAGCCAAACGGTTAATTGCCTTGTTAAAACTCTTGTTTGACACAGTATCTGTGCTGAGCTAATTCAGAGTATGGGGACGAAACTTAGGCCCAGTTACGAAGGACAGCATTTTATTCTAAAACCTGTCATTCATAAATTTATTCAGATTTTCAAAGTTCTTTGGATGGCTTGTTTTGTTCTTTTGTTTAGAAAGCTGACATCTGTTAAGCTAATGTGACTGGAGTTCATAATCGTAAAATTTTTCACCGCCTAAAGACCTGTGCTGTTGTTTATCTAGTACAGCTTGGTGAATAGTCTTTTTTTTTTTTTTTTTTTTTTTTTTTTTTAAATCCTAACCTATTACACTGTTTCGGTTTTTAAATATCTTTCCAGGTGCTGGAGTGTAGTGAACGGTTACGTGACTGTGATGCCAACATACTGCCATTATTTTGTCGGCTGCAGGAGCTGACTCAGGACACAAACATTGTTGTTATCTTTATCTCTGCACTTCCCTTTGACAAGTTTCGATCATCTACAGGATATATGGACCCTATTATTGTTTACTTTCCACAGTACTCAAAAGGTAAATATGGCCATGGTAACTGTTGTTAATATTTGACATGTTTCTTCTGTTCAGTTTGGTGAATGACACTTACAGATTTCATAGGATTTTCATTTGCCCCGTGTTATTTTTGTGTGCAGGTATGTCACAGTGCTATGACATGGCAACTTCTCCATCTTCTCTTTCATTTTAACCTGGTTCACTTTCCGGTGTTATGGTAAGTGATGGCGACCATCATCCACTCACTTGATGCAGTGCTGCCTACTTCTTCCTTCACTTTTATCATTCCTTTTCTGTGTTTGCCCTCCTCTCTTCCAGTGTCCCATCTTTCATCATCATTATCATCATCATCCGGACCTCCTTTCCCACCCAAGGGCAGGGTGAGGTGTCCCATCTTTCCCGCCACTTTTTATTTTTCTTCATTCATTTTTAGGTGGCTTTATGTTAAGTGACAAGCCTGATGGTTTCCTGTAACCCAGGAAACTGTTTACAGTGCTGGGTTGTAACCATATAACTAACTTACAGTATATGTGTTCCCTACATGTCAACAGGTGAGTTGGAGGAGGGTTAGTGCCCATCCTCTTAAAACAACTAACTCAAAATCAAAAGGCCACCCCTCATGGGATTATGGCATCTGGCTGTAGATAGATAGATAGACAGACTTTCTGGTGTGTGTACATATGCATTTGTTTATTTGTATGTTTGATTTTGTTTGTTTTAACAATATGGCTTCTGATTCAGATGATGGATTTTTGGATTAATATCATGGCTTATGTTTCAGATGATGTCGTGGAAATCCTTCTGCAACATAAACCCATGAAATACTCTGAAGAATTTTACAGGAACTATGTCAGTCTTGTGCTCAGTGTTTTTTACCAGGCTACTAAGGATGTACCTGAGCTTAAACATCAGGTTTGTTTTATGGGTAAAGTATTGTGGTAGCTCTGTACTTGTATGCATCTCAGTAATGAAGCTATGATAGGTTAATCATTTGGATGCACAGGGCTTGTAGCTAAATTAAAACTACACTATATAAGATGGGGTTGGGATAATCCAGTTTGGCATAAGCAAAAATCTGTTTAATATTCTCTCGTGCAGGTGGAGTTGAATTTTCCAGCATACTGTGAACCAATTGAGAAAGGCTTAGCAGAGGAATGTGATATCCGGCATCTGTGGAGAAATATAGAACCTCAACTTCGCAAAGCCATGAACTTGGTTTACCTCAGAGAAGTATCTAGGTACATAACCAACTTGAGTAATGATATATATATATATATATATATATACACACACACACCTGTATATAAATACAGTTACCTTAGGGATGAAGGCACAGTATTCTTTCATTGTGGTAAGAGTGTTTGTGCTGAATAACTGTGTATCATTAGTGTGCATCATTCTGGTTATATCCAAAGTAGTCTGATATACTGTATTAAACAGTCTGATCCAGCAATGATATATGATACCACTGTACAGTACTTGGTGTTTCAGTGGTCAGTATGAACGTATGCAGCAGCTGACAGAGGGCCATGCACCAGACTCCACACATGCCAATGTAACCCTCAGTGCTAAGGTTTGAACACCATTCTTTAGTTGTGTTTGGTATGGTACATAGAATTATTCTCAACATTATAGAAGTTTTTACCTTGCTCCATTTAGATAAGAAATTACCCTCTTGAAGGAAAGCAGGGTCATCAGCTTTGTTTTGAGTTATCAGGAAGGTTTTATGAAGCCGAACATATATAAACATGCCTCTTTTGGTTGTGAATAAATGCATTTTTGCAAAGCAGTTTCTTAGATCTTTAATGGAAAAGTTTCTAGAGAAGGGAAAGAAGTTGTATGCGGCTTTCATGAATTTGGAGAAAGCATATGACAGGGTCGATAGACAAGGATTGTGGAAAGTATTAAGAATATATGGAGTAGATGGAAAGTTGTTGAATGCTGTGAAGAGTATGTATGATGGTGCTAAGGCTACAGTGCGTATGGATGGTGAACTGAGTGAATTTTTCTCTTTGAAGGTTGGGTTGAAACAGGGATGTGTCCTGTCTCCATGGTTGTTCAATCTGTTCATGGATGGGGTAATAAAAGAGGTACAAGGTAGGGTAGTGAATGTTGGAGTGGCCCTGGTGAGAGAGGATAGTGTTTGGTAACTCACTGTACTTTTGTTTGCAGATGATACTGTGTTGTTGAGTGAAGACGAAGGGCAGCTGCAAGGCTTTGTGGATGAGTTTGGGAGAGTGTGTAAGAAACGGAATGTAAAGGTGAATGTAGGGAAGAGTAAAGTGATGGTCTTTGAGAGAGGTGAAGTCAGTGAATGGACAGCGAGGTTGGATGGTGAGGAATTGGAAAATGTGAGTACGTTTAAGTACAGTACTTGGGTAGTGTGATGAGTGAGGTTGGAGGCTTGGAGGGTGAAGTGCTTGAAAGGGTACAGCAGGGAAGAAAGGTTGCTGGTTCCTTGAAAGCAGTGATAAGAAACAGGGAAGTGAGCATGGAAGTGAAAAAGTTACAACATGACAGTATTGTGATACCAACTCTAACGTATGGAAGTGAAGCTTGGACGTTGTTGGAAGGACACAAGTCAAGAGTGAGAGCAGTGGAAATGAGTTATTTAAGAGGAGCCTGTGGAGTCACATGGAGAGACAGGCTGACAAATGAGGATATAAAGGAGCATTGTGGTGTGGATGTGGATGTGATAGGAAGCATTAGGAGGAATACTCTGAGGTGGTTTGGCCACGTGGAGAGGATGGAGGGTGAAAGACTGACGAGGAGAGTGTATGTGAGTGAGGTGGAGGGGGGAAGAGGGAGGGGGAGGCCGAGGATGAGATGGAGGGATGGGGTGGAGAGGTATATGAGAGAGGGGGGGGGTGAGTTGGGAGCAGGGCAGTGAAATGGCAGGGGACAGGGCAACATGGAGGTGATTTATTTGTGGCCACCCCGAACGGGATTGAGGCATCTGGCAATAGATAGATAGATAGATAGTTTTTTAACAGTACTCCCCAGTCATTTTCATACGAGTGAGAAAGGATGATTTTGATGCATTAGTTGTCAGAATGTGTCTTTTTTTTTTTGTCAGTCAGAAATTACAATCCTTAAAATAGTGTTTTATGAGACAGAGATGTATGTACTTGTTAGCATCTCAGTATCACCTTATCAATGTATGTTTGTGACATGGCAGTGCAGCCAGTGTCACAGAAATACATTAGAGAGATCTCATTCAGAATTAGTGCATTGCCATTGTGGAAGGATTTCAACAGTGTTATAATGGTTGCTATTTGTGGTAGGTGGGGACACTCACCATCCTTTCACTTGATGCAGTGCTGCTCTCATGTGTCTGCCCTTTCATCCCCTCCATCCTTCTTTCCTTCCATCCTCTTCTGTCTTTCTTTCCTTCATTCTTTCCTTGTCTTTCTGCCTACGGGTGACTTTACACTCCCTCTTCTGTCTTTCTTTCCTTCATTCTTTCCTCTTCGTTCTGCCTGTGGGTGACTCTACACTGAGTGATAAGCCAAATGGTTTCCTGTACGCCAGGAAACCATTTACTTTGCTGGATGGTAACCATATAACCAAATTTTGGCACCTGGTGGTCTAGTGGGTAATTATGGTGCTCCAGTCAGATTGGGCTGGTGAAGGTTTATATCCAAGGGATGGTTGGTGTTTATTGCTCACATAATGTCACTCAGGGATGAGTGAGGCTAGTCACTCTCATCTTAAATGTCAGGACCAACTTGCCTAGCCCCGGGCTCCTATGCTCCTCAAGGGGCAACGTAGGATTGGATGATGGATGAATGGATGAATGAAGATCAGATAGAATAGTTTCAGCTGATCTGAATATTAAACTTTTCTGCAACAGCTGGAAATTATATTCATGACTATATAATATAACAGCCCACTTATTTACATTCAGCCACTATGTCTTGCCATTTACTGACCTGTCCTAATATTATTTTTATTTCTGACCCAGATGGAGCTACCATTTTATTCAAAGTTCCTGCTGATTGCTGGCTACCTGGCCTCATACAACCCAGCCCGAACTGACCGCAGGTTCTTCATGAAGCACCATGGCAAACAGCGTAAGACACAAGCTATGATAAAGGTTAGAAAAGCATTTGTAATGTACTTCTTTAGAAGTTGGTACTGTTCCTGGACTTTGTATAATAAAAATGTAGGAAATATCAGAAATTGTGAGAATTCAGTTACTGTATTAATATGCAACATTTAGTTATCCTGCATGAACTTCTTGGCATTTTACCCCCCCTTTCCCTTGCTCTTTGAGAATTTCAGTTAGAAGGTTCAAGCTTTATTACAACCACCACACAGTTAACACATGATCCCAAAATACCATAAAACCATGCAGCGAATCTACCCGTATAGATCAGAATAAATAATCTGTATTCATGGTGGTTTCTCCCAGGAAGTGGGAGACACCATCCTTCCCAGGAGAAACTATCATGCCATTATTGTTACATCGCATTGCTACTTCCCTTTTATTTCCATATAGGCTACTCCCTTCTGTCTCCCCACCTTGTTATTCCTTTTATTCACAAACTCATTTTCATGTTATTCGTTTTTCTTCAAGTGCTTCTGTCACTTCTCTGTTCCAGCCAGTCTTTCTTTTTAACTCTCCCCTCTCTTCCTTTCATACCACGCACCACCTTCCATGCCTTTGCCATGAGCAGTCAGCTATTTGCAAATACTGCTCAGGGCAGGTCTGCTAGTACTTTGCCATCTCAATCATGTCAGGCTTGATAAATCAGTTCATTGTATCGTTTCAGGCAAAGGAAAGGTCCAGTAATCAGTTAGTTGGACCGAAACCATTCCCTCTGGACAGGCTCCTAGCTATATTTTACTCAATTATTGATGACAGTGTGACACCAACAGCAAATATATTCTCTCAGGTAGGTCATACCGGCATTTGATATTATTAAATTGTAGTTATTGATTATTTTCATATGTAAATGGGCAGAGGATTAGCTTGGTAAAAGAGGGAAGATTCTGGCAGTTGACTATCCTCATGTTTGTAGATAACGCTGTGTTCCTTGGTAATGAGGTTGTAAAACTTGCATAAGGTGGTAAAACTTGCATAGGCTGGTCAGCAAAATTAGAGGCATTCGGGACTTTCAAGTAAATTTATGGCTGGGAAGGGTAGTTATGGTATCTGAGTCTTAGAAAAACTAGTTGTTTTCTTAGGTTAAGTTATTTAGTATTGGAGTGTGTAAAGAAAGTTAAATATCTGAAAAGTACATTTAGCCAGGATGGTAAGACAGATGATTGGATAAGGAAGCAGATCCCAAAGAGTTGTTGTTGATCAGCCAGTCTGTCTGGCCAAGCAGACCCCTTTGCCATAAACAAGGAATTGTTCCTGGAGGGTCATCCTATGCAGTGAACTGATATTCCCTTGTGGTTGACAGTGCCTTGCCACAGCAAGGTGTGGGGAGAAATGTGGAGGTTTGGTTCCTTGGTGGATGCTGTGTTTGTGCCTGTCCACCCAGTTAACAGAGGCACTATGGTAGGCTTCACTTCACCCCATGATCTGGTTCTGTGGTTACTGTCCAGCACTTTGAAGGGTTTCCTGGGTTACAGGAAATCGCTAGACTTATCACTCAGTGTATAGCCAGCTGAAGTAGGAAGAAGAGTAATAAAAAGTTACAGGAAGGAAAGGAAGATGTAGGAAGAGAAGAGGGCAGACACAGAATGATAAAAGCAAAGGAAGAAGTAGGCAGCACTACATCAAGTGAGTGAATGATGGTAGCCACCACCAAACAGTAGTGATTATGACTATGAAGGTGATAATGAAATTAATTAATATATTGTGTTTCAGGTTTCAACACTAGTATCATTGAGACTGATGACACAAGTTGGAGGTGATGACCAGTTGGATGCTCCCAAGTACAAATGTGTTGTTCCACTTGACTTCATACGGACCATTGCCAGGTTTGCCATCCTTTTTTTCTATTCCATAAATACAGTATAGTGATTGGAGAAGTGCTGCTAACTGAACTTGCTGGAAGGGTTAGTTGTGCCACCTCCTAATTCTCAAGGTCATTCAGCACATGTAAAGGTTGTCATACTAACAGTACAGTACAAGATGTTTCCAAGTGACAAGCAAAGCACTGTCCCTCAGCTGCTGTAACTGTTTACCTGGATTTTATTAGTAAGAATGACACTCTGTGTCTGTACTGTTGACGTGTATGTTCTGTTTCTAGGTAGACTTAAGTCAGAATGAACGCTGACTGTGTCCCTTGTCTACATCTATATATGCGATAAACAATAACAGTAGTACCAATGTAACCCATTCCAGATCCATCCATCCTTCATCGAATTCTACGTTGCCCCATGAGAAGCGTAAGAGCCCGGGGCTAGGCAGTTGAGCCTGAGAGTGACCAGCCTCACTCATCCCTGAGTGGCATTATGTGAGCAATAAACCCCAACCACCCCTTGGATATAAACCTTCACTGGCTCAATCCGATTGGAGTGCAATAATTTTATGGTTACCACCCAGCATAGTAAATGGTTTCCTGTACACCAGGAAACCATTTGGCTTGTCACTCAGTGTAGAGTCACCCACAGGCAGAAGGAAGAGGAAAGAATGAACAAAAGAAGGACAGAAGAGGATGGAAGGAAAGAAGGATGGAGGAGAGGAAAGGGCAGACACATGAGAGCAGCACTACATCGAGTGAGTGGATGGCAAGTGCCCCCACCTACCACAGTATTGTAACTACATTGGATGTATGTAGTTGGTTTCTGTACTTCATAAGTCTGGTAGAGCCCTTGGTACAGTTTTATTTTTATTGAGTCTTGTAGCTCTAATTTCTATTGGCATTTTCTTAAGTAATAGTACTTATGCCACTTTTGCCAGATGAGCCTGGGGCCACACCACTGGTGTTTTTTTTTTACTTTATGATCGCTCATTGGTGGCACCCTTTGGAAGAGGGCTTGCACTTCTCCTGTGTTAAGCATTTTTAGTGATGAGATGATTTATCCTGGATTTTCAGAGCCTAGGAGAGTATGCATTCTTCTTTCTGTACAAGGCATAATGACCTGCAGAAGTCATTGATGTCTTATACAGTATCCTCATTTATTGTGATTGCTTTGTGTGCATCCTGTGCTTCCTCGTTGCCATGGTAGCTATAGCATGAGTTTGTTAGTATCTGCCTTCCCTGTGTTATTGGTGGGAAAAAAAATACTGATCCTTTGCTCAGTAATTATGTCTGTGCCACCTGACAGCATGGAGGGCACAACTATGACGTGTAGCTGAAGCTGTTATACTCCTTAGTGTGTGATTTACCATAGGAAGAGGCATTGAACAGGTCCTTCAAGGGCCATGCCTTCAGCTTATGGTATCCATACGAGACAGGAACATTACAGACTTATTCCCTCCAAAATGTCTGCAGCTACATTAGTGAAGAACTTTCACTTGATATTTATTGCGACCCATGAAATTCGTTGGACTTTTATACGAATACTGCATATTATTGCCTAATCCCTAGATTACCTGTGTTAGTACGATGATTACTTATAATTTTTTCATGCTGCTGTCAGATGATTTTATAATGTTTTGGGAGACCAGATATAGTGAAATCATTAATGAAGATAGTTTTAAACTGATTCTTTTTGAAGTGTTTTTACTAACATAAATATAAGTATTTGATGGGAGCAAGAATGAGTCAGGATATCATGCTACTAAGAGGGTTAATTTACTTCCATTGTTGTTTTTTATTGCATTGTTTATGTTCTGTTAAATATACATTAGTTCACGAACACATTATCATTTCATGAATTTTTGTGCTTTGGCCATGAGGTGAAACAACTTCAAAAGGCAGTAATTGTGAAGCAGTATACTATAAGTGTGAAATGGAGTACTTGTGAGACACAGTGACTGAGGTGGTATGGCTGTGAGGCAGAATAGTTGGGTGGTTGTTGTTGCTTAATCCCAGTGTGTCTGGCCAAGTAGCCCCATCAACCACATGTAAGCAACTGCTTCTGTGGGCCATCCAAACAGGCCCAGTACCTGTACATTTTTATACTTTGTATACTGTAGGGGTCTACCACCACCCCCAAAGTGATTAGAGAGCACCTGGCCATGGTCAAACCAGGGTTCTTCCCACAGTGAGCTGCAGGGAAATATGAGAAGGTTTGGCTCCTGGGTGGATGCTGCAGCTGCTTCTTCCAGGTGTGCAATGCCACCACATGTAGGTTCCTGAACAGTGCCAAAATGGTTGGGTATGACATGAAATGTTATGGGTGTTACATGGAATAGTTTGAAGGTGGTTTGGCTGTGAAGTTTATTACCATTATTTAGAATGGGAGTTGAGGAATAGTTATGATATGGTATGACCATGAGGTGAAATGATCATGCATTGGTATGGCTGTGAGGTGGACTAGTTGTGAGGTGGTATTTTTGTGAGATGGAATGGTCATTGAGATGGAGTGGCCTGTACCAGTTTGTCACCTGCTGAAGAATGACTTGCTTTTGTGGGCTAACTTGGTTGAGCGGGTGTTTCATAGGACTGTAAACTCCAGTGTCAACATTATGCTTTATATCACACCTGTTAAGGCTTGGGTATCTTGAAACAGTGATATTCATAGAGTCAGTTGGGTGGCTAGGCATGTATCAGTAGTGGCCAGTGCCCCCCAGCAGCACTTGTAGGTATGCAGTTGCTAACTGTTCGTCTTAAATACTAAAGAAAGGTTTTAGTAGATACAACCACTAATGATTTTTTTTCTCTCTCTCTCTCTCCAGGATGGTTGATTTCGATATTATTCGCTACATGTATGACTACTCGTAATATCTTCAGTGCTGTACCTGGCATTCTGCGGAAGTCCTAGGATGCAGCAGTATTGAATATATTTGTAAATTAATCCTTTATGGTTCTAGCCTGTGGTAGTTGAGCATGTTATTATATATCTTAAATTTAAATTTGAGCTATATTAATGTTTCTTCATTGCAAAAAGATACTCAAAATACCATAAATTAATGCAGATCTTTTAGTTGTTATGCTAATAAATTATATTGGAAATAAATATGTTGTTATACTCCATAATATAGTCAGTGCTGTCCTCTAAGGAAAATCAGCAATGTTATTTCATAGGCTCAGAAACAGGCAGCATAGCTATTGAGGGGAAAGTTTCAATACAACTTTTAGTTGAGAAGAGATACTCGTACTGTACTTATATAATGATCAGTAATTATGTTAACTCCTTCAATCTGAGGACTTATGTAATTTTTGCTTGCCAGAAGAATTTATGAGCTTCAAGGCATTAATGAAGGCTGTATCTACAGTATGTCTTTCATTTTGAGAAGTCTATCCTACAGTGAATAAGGACATCTGGAGATAGCAAGAATATTGTGTAGCAAAATATGTGTCATCTGACTGAATGGGTAAAAACTCGACAAAACTGTTACCTGTCTGTACTGCCTGCAATTCCTTGCTATTACCATTGTTTTATTTTACAACAATAAGGGCCTTTAAGCCTAAAGCAATCCCTTGTCACTGACTAGTCACCAAATAATCTAGAACACAAACATGGAGAACAACACCAAATGCTGACTTGCCAACTATCTATGAGGCAGACAAACACATGTAATACTCCAGGCAAGTCATCACAAACAGGGTTCCCCAGGGTTCTGTTTTCTCACATACACTCTTCAGCATTTACATGCATGACATTCCTGCACAACAACCACCCATGAGCAATGCCTTATATGGAAATGATATTGCTATAGCAACTACACACCACATCTAAGACACAGCCTGCTCACTGCGACAAGATTGCTTCAATACACTTCATGCATGGGTTGAGGACAACAACCTGACACTTGTTTCGGCCAAAACTATCACCACATTCATCACCAGTGTCATTTACAAGCATAGATACACCCAAAATGTCACAGCTAACAATGTATTTGTGCCACATACAGTCTCCACTAGGATCCTTGAAGTGATTGAAGGTTATTTAAATAATTTTGTCTTGGGTGTAATTTAGCAAGTAAGCATTTTTTTACTGACTTATAGTGAATAAAAAACACCAAAAAGCTAGTGGTTCTGTGAAGTGTTTAATCATCATAACCAGTGATCCTTTGTTTTGGTTAGTCTCCGAGGTGAGTGATGCTTTTTGATCGTCAAATTCAGCATGATCCAAGAAAATTAACTAATGGGTATAAGTTTTGTTTGTCATACGTGCCTCTCAGAGATTTGCCAAAATTGTTTTTATATATTAATTAATTTATTTTTTAATTGAAAATATCAAACACTAATCAGAGCACTTGTTCAGCATGCAACCAGTGTTACCTGTACTCAGTTGGCAGTCCTCCTGTGTGTCTATCTATCTATCTATATATTTCCAAATGCCTTAATCCCGTAAGGGGTGGCCACAAACAAATCGCCTCCATGTCGCCCTGTTCCCCACCATTTCATTGCTCTGTTCCCAGTTCACACCCCCCTCTCTCATAACTCTCTCCACTCCATCCCTCCATCTCATCCTTTGCCTCCCCCTCCCTCTCCCCCCCTCCACCTCACTCACATACACTCTCCTCATCAGTCTCTCACTCTCCATCCTCTCCACATGTCCAAACCACCTCAGTGTGTTTCTCCTACTGCTTTCAAGGAACCAGCAACCTTTCTTCTCTGTTGCACCCTTTCAAGCGCTTCACCCCCCAAACTTCCATCCTTACTCATCCCACTACCCAAGTACTTAAATGCACTCACATTTTCCATTTCCTCCTCATCCAGCCTCACTACATTCACTGACTTCACTTCTCTCGAAAACCATAACTTTACTCTTCCCTGCATTCACTTTTAGATTCCATTTCTTATACACACTACCAAACTCATCCACCAAGCCTTGCAGCTCCCCTTCGTCTTCACTTAACAATACAGTATCATCTGCAGGGAGTTTCCAAATACTGCCCTCTCTCACTAGGGTCGCTCCAACATTCACTGCCCTACCTTGCATCTCTTTTATAACCCCATCCATATACAGATTGAACAGCCATGTAGACATGACACATCCTTGTTTCAATCCAACCTTCAAATTGAAAAATTCACTCAGTTCACTATCCACATGCACTGCAGCCTTAGCACCATCATACATGCTCTTCATGGCCTTCAACAACTTTCCATCTACTCCATATATTCTTAATACTTTCTACAATCCTTGTCTACCCACCCTGTCATATGCTTTCTCCAAATCCATAAAGGCCACATACAAATTCTTTCCCTTCTCTAGAAACGTTTCCACTAAGGATCTAAGAATGAATATCTGATCTGCACAACCTCTTCCCTTCTTAAAGCCTCCCTGTTCTTCTCCAACTAATTTCTCTGTTATTTCTCTAACTCTGTCAATAAGTTTCCTACAATATACTTTTCCTATTACACTAAGAAGACAAATGCATTTATGATTACCACACACTTCTTTTTCCCCTTTTCCTTTGTACAGGGGAATAAATATACCTGACTACTCCAATCCTCTGGGACTCTTCCTCCTCCCATACCAATCTGCACATCTTCCATATCCATTCTACTACTGTCTGTCCCCCATGCTTCAGCATTTCACCACACACTCCATCAATTCCTGGGGCTTTCCCCATTTTAACATTCTTCATTGCTTCCACAACTTCCATCCTACTGATTTCTTCCTCTCTTCTCACCTCCCTCCTTCTCCCAGCCATTCCCCAGCCACTTATACTTGCATTAATTTCATTCTCTATGTTCAACAATTCCTTAAAGTGTTCTCTCCATCTGCTCACTTTTTCTCCCTTCTCCACTAGTAATCTACCATTTTTATCTCACTCCCCAGCTAACTTCTTTGGCACCTTGTCTAACTTTCTTTACCTCTTTCCAGAACATTTTTTTACATTCTCTCCACTTTACACTCAAGTTCCTTCCAAATTCCTCATCCACTTTCTTCTTACTCTCTCTCACTACTCTTTTCAACTCTCTCTTCCTCTCTACATATGACTCTTTCTTCCATCTCTCAACTTCTTCCACGCCCCTGTTTCTCATCCACTCACTATATGCTTTCTTCTCTTGTGCCACAGCCTGTCTCACCTCTTCAGTCCACCATGCCATTCCCTGCTCCCACTTTCGTCCTCTGTTCACCCCACACACCACCTCACATGCTGCACGGATTTCTTCTGTGAATATCTTGCACACACCTTCCACATCCCCCATCTGCTCCAATCCATATTTACCCAGTTGCTTCTCCACTTCCGTCTTATATTCTGCCTTTTTTTTTTCAATCTTCTTGTAACCTTTCCATCCTCCTTGTATGTACTACTTCCTCCTGTTATTCCCTTCTTCTATTGCTCCATTTTATTTGGACTTTAATTTTTACCACCACCAAGTGGTGGTCCGAAAGTCCACTCCCCCAACCTCTATATGCTCGTGCATCCATTACACACCTCATTCTTTCATCCACACACACACAATCAACCATTGCCTTCCATTCATTTAGTTCACCATCCACTCTTCTCATCACTTGCCACGTATACCTAAGGATCATTTTGTCCCTGAAGAGGGTATTTGCAACCACCAACCCCCTCCTGGCACAAATGTCCACTAAAGCACTGCCATTCTCATCCATCTCTGCAGCCACACCCCATTCACCAACTACTCCATCCACCTTCACAGTCCCTACTTTTCCACTCATATCTCCAGTCAAAAACACTCTCTCATTCCTTTCAAACATTTCCATGCATGCTTCCACATTTGTCCAGAACTCTTCTTTCACTCTGCTTGCACGATACTGCGTTTGCGCATACACGCACACAATTGCCCACATTTGTAGTCCAACTTTCAGTCTTACCCACACAATCCTTGAGCCAACTGATCCATACTCTTTTATATTCTCCTTTCATCTGTTACTCACAGCAATACACACTCCTTTTGCCCTCTCATTCTAACCTACTCCCACACATATACCATACTCCCATTCTCTCACACTCTTACCTCACCATTTAGTTTTAGTTAACCCATATACTGTACATCCACTTTTGCACCCTCAAGCACCTCCTATGTGTGCCATCAAATGTTTTTGGAAATTTCACCTGGCTTTTGGGCTATGTGCCTTTTATGGCATCAGATTGAGTGATGTGGATAATCCAACATTTGTTTTGAATGAAAGTGTGGCAAATGAACCTGAGACGGGGACATAAATGTCCGTGTAGTCCTAACATGAAGATAAGCAATGTTGCAAAATGGCTTCATAAGGCAAACAAGGCGTAAGCCAGTCGTATGACCAACGGAGCAGAGCAGGTAACTCTGTGTCCCTGGTACTGTTTCACGGGTCACCATGCTTGTCATAGCGTACAGAGTATCTCCAAAGAGTACATGGCGATGGGGGTCTGTGATAAATTATTGCATAGCCTACTCTAGAAAAACAAAATACAGTAATGATAATGTCATGGGGAACCTGCACACAAGAACATGTGCACAAAACCTGTGCTTGATAAAGTGGTGTATGGTAACTGTAAATACAAATGTTATGTTACGTGTTCAAGGGTCAACTTCTTTTCCTCTGAACACGAGCTACTGAGCTGGGGTTCCCTTCGAGACCAGGTCTAGAGTTTACAACTAGAGGAACAGGGCATAAAAGTTCGGGTCAACCAACCTTACACGTATATTACCTAAGTTAGAATTCAAGACAGAATACAGTATCAATATTACACACTGAACAGGTAAGGGACACAATAGGACAGGTGCGCTCTGGTCCAGGCTGTTGTGGTCTTGGGCTGCTCACAGGTGTCATCCAGGTGTAGGAGGAATCTTGTCTGGTATGCTCTCCCGCAGGAGGCACGGGACCACTGCCAGGGGCTGGAGCATCTGGAGTGGGCTGCTGGGTGGTGTGGAGGGAGGGCCTTCCCTAGTGGGGCCTCAGTGGGGAAGGCAGCCCTCGGGACTGGGGCTGAACAGGGTGAGCATGCGTGCTTGCCTATGCCCGTTCCTGGAGGAGGACTGCTTGCCGAGGGGGCTGGGGAGGTCACGCCCCGGAGTCCTGGGGGCGCCCCTGGGTGCCTGGGGGCTGTGGTCTCGCTCGGGACGAGTCACTGTCAGGAGCTGTCTGCGGCGTCCCTTCCTCGTGGAGTCCGACTGTGAGGGGCGTCGCCGGGGCACTGACTGCAGGGTGCGGACTCCCAGACTCACTACAGGGCCTCACCAGATCTCCTCCAGCTGCATCTCTGCCTGGGACCTGCCTCTGTGGGGAGAGAAGGGTGTCCCACTTGGCCTCTGGGTGAGTGATGAGGCTCCCCGGTGTGGACAGTGGCCATCACCGTGGTTCTACGTGCCCTTGAGACAGCAGGTGAAGGGCGTACAGTGGCCGACCCTTCCCCAGTGCGGATCGTGGCCATCACCACGGTCCTGCAGGGGATAGCAGCTGAAGAGCATACGGTGGCCAACTCTTCCCCAGTGTGGATAGTGGCCGTCATCGCAGTGCTGCCTGGGACTGTATCTCTACAAGCCCCATTCCTATCCTGGTGAGTACTAGCACGGCTGGAGAGTAGTCTGCTGGGGTGGCGTTCCTGCTTCTGGCTCTGTTGAGGGGAAGAGGGGCGCAAGTTAGTAGGGGACAAAGGTCCGTCTTGAGTGGGCCTTACGGGTGCCCTTTGCATCTCCCTGGGGTCTTCCCCTGGGGTGGGTGTTGCAATACCCGGTCCGTGGCTCCTCCATGGGGTGGGTATTGCGTCACCCCTTCCGTGGTCTCCCGTTGGGGTGGGTATTTCAACAAAGTGTGTGAAGTGGATTTCTGTTCAATATTTGGTTTCGGGCAAGAGTGGTTGCATCACTGAGCTCTATAGTATGGAGAGGCTTTCTCATAAGTAACACTGCATAGCTTGTGTAACCGCCGCCAGGGGCCCAGAGCAGTGCTGACTTTGTTTATGCCCTACACCCGACGCCCACGTCTTTTGAAATCAGCTGATGAATTAGGAAAATGTGGTGGCATGGCCCACGCTTAGCTTATGTAAACAACAGTGAAACAGAAACAGCAAGCTAAGTGAAATACCCGCTCAGCTGAGTGAGCCAGAGACCATCACCCCAGGATGAGGGCACAAGGAGGTGACCCACCCCACAAGGAGATGACAGGGAGGCTCTTCCACCCTCTGAGCGGAAATGACATATCTCCCCCATGATCCGACGCCCCTCTTCCTTGCTGTCGGACCACCAGGCGATAAGCAATTTGAGTGCACTGCACTCCGACGGAGAGAGTACTTGCCAGAATTGGGGTGGGACTTGCAACAGTCAAGTCCCAAGCAGGCCCTCAGATGCCGTGTCCACTGGATTAGCCTTCACAAGAAGAGAGGACTCCACCGGAGCTTCACGTCCTGCAATATCCCAGGGGAGCAGCAGCACAGTAGCGTCCTCTGGATCTACTGTGGGAGGAGTGACCACTGGTTCTCCTCCCTCTGCCACCCACCTTCGGGAACCAGCACGTCAGCATGTCTCCCAGACGACCTTCGCTGGAACTCCCCAGGAGGGAGGCAGGCCCAGGGATAGCGTACACCAGATCTACCCTCGAGGGGTAGACCACCGGTCGTCCCCCAGCTGCACCATCCCCCGACAGCAGGAGGGCAGAGACCACCAGATCTGTGGCGCCAGCCAGGAGGCCCATTGGGCCTCCCCCTCCAGTCATCCCTGGGACAAGTGGCCAACCGAAGGAGTGTCCTCCAGATCTCCTTCGGCCACTGCCCTGAGTAGGAACCTAGGCAGTGCCCACTGGGTCTGTCTGGGCGAAGGAGCGCCCACCAGGTCTCCCTCTCACACCCCAGCACGGAGTTCTGGCAGGGACAATCTGGCCTGCCAAAACGGGGAGCAGACCACCAGTTGCTCCCCCTCCGTGACCCCATAAGTTCCTACTGAGGGCGATGCCCCTTACTCGGCCCACCCCTCCTGTGGCAGAGCAAGGTGCCCCTCTCCCCACTCCTCCTGTACGAAGGGTGGGAACTGCTCCCCCACAGGTACCCCGCCAAAGACCAGCCAGGGCGAGACTACCCTGAGGCCAGGCATCCTGTCACTGTGGTATCACCCTCGCCACCAACGGACACTGCCGGACTCCCCCAGTGCGAGTGGCTGCAGACCACCCCTGGTGGCCCCCTCCCTGAGGCGAGACTGCAGTCCCCAGTGTTGATGAGCCGCCCCTACCGTCCTCTGCAGCTGCCGGACTCCTCCCGACGGGGATGGCGGCAGCCAACCCCTGACGGCCGCCTCTTCTCGGCAGCTGCTGGACTCCTCTCAAGGGGGGCGGCCGCAGCCAACCCCTGACGGCCGCCTCTCCTGGCCATGACCGCAGCTCCATGAGGGTGTCGCCTGTCCCACAGCTGACCCTTGGCCCAGGCTTGGTCAGGTCCGCCCCCGAGGACGCCCGCCACAACGAAGGACAGGAGCCTTGCAGCGCACCTCCTGGTCCTATTCACTCCTAGGACCCCTTCGCAGAGATAGGGCTGCCCACCACCCCGCCTTTCAGCTTCGCCAGGACCCATGGTGATCCCGATAGTGATCTACACCGGGAACACACTCCTGACGGCCCGCCCACTACGCCCGGCCGCCACCTGTGGCTGCCAGTGTAGCAGGCCCCCGGCGCACTGTACTGCCCCTCACCACCCGTACCCGTGAGTAGAGAGACTCTAAGATTGTTGTCACATCTCCCTGTCAGTGTCACTGCACGACCCTGTGTGAGACACACCTCCCCTAGTGTCGCTAGTGATGCCTCTGCCCCCCCCCCCCCCCGGTGCAATAAAGGAAGCTCACGTTGAACGTTAGTGTTGGTACAAAGGCGTGAAGTCCCGGCCGTCTTCCACGTGTGACTCCCCCCCCCCCCCACGCCGTTCAATACACAGTGAACTCCCTCCAAGCATCAGTGTTGTGCCTCTGTCCCTGAATTACCATATGCTCCGCACTTCTCCACCCCGCACCACATAGTTCTACCCCGTCTACGCCGAGTGAATGTACTAAGGGTTTACTCTCTGTGTCCAGGTTACGCAAAAATACAGTGTCACAATAGTGTCTCCCGTTCCTGTCACGCGAGTAGGTAATAAGTGATATATCTCTCCGTCCCATGTCACGCGGGTGTAGCATAATGTAGCCTATATCTCGTCTATGTCACGCGGATGTGTTATAATTGATATAAGGTTTCGTCTATGTCACACGGATGTGTTATGGAATGAGAGTATATTCCCGCCCCTGTCAAGCGCTGTGTATATCGAGATAGACTGTAATGGAAGTGTTGTGTTACCCCCATCTCAGTGTATGTGCTAGTGAGACACACCTGATATATTGTACGTATTACACGTGTATTGCAGTGTGGAATTACCCTGTGTAAGTGTGTGATATATTTCTCTCTATTGGCTAATATTTTGTGTTGACTAGGTTTGGTCGCGGACCATAGTGTATATTGTTCTGTACCTCGCTTCATTGTTAATATACATGTACTTTTGATCAGTCAGTGTTTGAGCTTCCCCTCCTTGTCTGCATACTCTGGCCGGGTCATTAACAAAGAACCCAAGGCCCGCACCGTACCTGGAACCGAGAAGTCGGAGCCCAGACTACGCTGAATAACACTAAGAACAGTGATCCAATTGCATTACCATGGTGGGGGCGACGCAACGTGGCGGCCAAAGTTACACGCTCGCTGCGGACATAGCCTCTTCATGTTATATAGCTCAGTGGGTTGCGTCCACTGAGCTCTATAGTAAGGAGCAAGGTCTAGCGAGATACCGCCGCGAGCGTGTGATTTTGGCCGCCATACTGAAACACCTACACTCGTCGCTTATAATACAGAAACGTATGGATTGTGACTTTTTTTTTTTTTTTTTTGACCTAGTTCAATGAATTATATGGAGTATCTTTAGCCAATGAGTATAAAACAGCGCCATGAGTTGCTGCAGTGCAGAAACTACCCTTTAGGGCACTAAGGCAGACAAAGGTAATGGCAGAAAGGGAAAAGATAGTGTGGTATTAACGTTGAAATGATTGTGATGTTGAAGCTGTTTTACGTCGAAGCAATGTGTTGAAATAGTGTGGGAAGTCCTTAGACTATCCATGCCATGAAACCGAATGTCCAGATAATAAAGACCGGAAGAAACATGGAAATATCTACAAGAGAGTGTGAACGGAAGAGAAGAGTACATGTAGAGAAAGACTGGAGATAAATGGGCCCCTTTTAGTGGCCTCATTCATGCAGGGATACTGGGGAAGAATCTTCCTGTCCCACCCCAGGGGGCAGTAACGCCATCTCACTTCGATGAATTCCTGTGCCCTTTTTTGTATCCGCAAGCTGCACAGTGGACCATGGCACTATATTTTACGGAATCATCAGCTGCTTTCAAAAACCGACTGAGCAGCTCATTACAAAAACGTAGGCATCAGGTGTGGTGTAACATGGCTGCCGCTACATCAGCATAAATTACACGGTGCTACCCATGAGGGAGCCTCCTCATACTACAGAGCTCAGTGGTTGCATCATCCGATACTACAGAACCACACAAAACCAAGATTAGACCAACATTATGATGGGCAGAAATTGAAAGAGGTTGAATCCAGAATCAACGTAGTTTGCAGGCACATTAACTTTCTACATTCAATATCCTTCCATTATAACCGACATTCCACGTCCTCCCTTTAGGTTACTCTCGCGCCAAGTCGTGTCATCGAAAATGCCCCCCAATCAGGTACTTTTTTTTTTTTTTTTTTTTTTTTTTTTTTAAGCATCTGCCCGAAACTACTCGGCACTGGCCTGCTATCAGTACATTTTTTGCTCAGTGTTGTCATACTCTGTCGCGTGGTATGCTCGAGGTAATTTCCGCGTTACAGTCTATATTTGCCTATCATTTTGCATTTGCCTATCTCACTAATAGACAAGTCCTGTCTGGTAACGGTGTGTGAGAGTGAGTTTATGACAGGAGGAAGGTCAGGGAATGTGATGTGATGACTACCCATCCTTCTACCTCCGCCCTTCTCACCCTTTATTACCAGTGTTTGGCTGCTTCTCGCTAGCGCATGGTTCACGTCAGTTCAGTGGTTCGAAGTGGTGAGGGCACAATGTGGAACTTTCTTCGAGGATATAGTGCATATAATTCAAAATCTGAGTGATGAGCATCCAGAAGCTGAGGTGTCGTGTGACCATTGCAGTAGCTTGACGTGTTGAGAAATTAATTTAACATCGAGGTGTCGCTTCCTGTTGTTGACTCTTGTAATGTGTGTGATTTGTTTACGGCAAGCGTGACAAAATGTAAACACATGGGTGCTGTTCAGTCAAACATGCGATATACTATCTGAGCTTGACCAAAATAAGTCTCAGAGGCTGAGTTCACTAATAGCAATGGCACTTGCCTTCGATGAGCAAGAAATATTAACAATACCTAAACTTCATTGCTGTTTTGTTCCACAGAAAGAAAATGTTGATATTTATATACAGTAATTTGTTCAACATGGCACAAATTGAACAGTGGACGTTTTAAACACGGAAGTCCTCTTGCAAAAAAAAAATATTTTTTTTTCCCCTTGAAATAAGATTCAGCTTGGCCTTCAGAATCTCCTTAAAATGACTGGCCGAGGAGTTAGCCAAAACGGTGTTTTCATTTGTTTGACCCCTTTTATGTTCAATAACATGCAATACCACAACCCCCGAGAAATTTGCTTACATTTCTCCGATTCCTTCTCTAATGCTTCATTTCAGATTTTTGGTGTTTTAAAGACAAACTGGTGCCAGATTTTATTCGAAAAGAGACTGGTTGCCAATTGATAGCGAATGTATCAGGGACAGAATCTGAGTCATATAATGAGAGTATTGGGTCCTTGTTACAGAATAAAGCGTAGGAAGTGATGGTCCTCAACCTGTAGCCTAATGCTGGAATAAACCGTCTAGTACTTATTTGCGATTGACAGACGATGGAAAATCATCTATATAACTTTCGGTTCTTCATTGCTTAATTTAACTTCAGGATTCATATTATCACTATGAACTAAGAAGCAGCCAAACTGTAAGCTTACACACATATTTAACAGCAAACCAGCGAATCATGAATGGTCCATGCACTGGCGAAGTAAAGGTGAAGGTGGGAGACCAACGCTTTGAGTCGCTTAGCCGCGGTGATCGCCTCCCTGAATTGTTTTTGAGCCTGTTGCAAGTTATTCACCCATCAACCCGGGATTAAAGGTTACCACAGTTACCCGAGTGCTTGAAAAAATTCGCTTTTGTCGGGGAAAATTATAATTCTTGACTCTAGCAGGAGGAATTTTCTTGCATGCAATAATCCACGCTTAAAACACCCAATGTATATGTGGGACTTCGTGACATTCCGACGAGGGGCATGTGAAATAATGGAGTGTCAGTCATTATGTGGAGGCTGATCATGTAAGATGCCACACGAAATACGTTTGGCACTCGGACAGCTGCCCAGGACTATGCAAAAATATTGTCATCAAGGCACTTAGGCGACATCGAAATGAGGCCAAGGAGGGAGGCCATGGTGTGCAATGCATCGACCTCATAGAACATGTTGTCAAATTAATGTAACCTCCCACGGTTGACATGACCCAAAATAACTTCACCAAATATGATGTCCCCAGAACTATAAAAAATGCGACATCAAAGAGTGCGTACCGATACTTTAATTAAAGATGTTACTCATTCTGTTGGACGTGTACTACTGGGAGGTCTAGCTTTTGACTGGAGAACTGTGATGTGGCGGACGCTTACATATGTCTTTTATCTTATCTCTAACCCTCCCTGATACGTGTGCCGCGCCCATAACGGTGTCGTTTAAGAAACTGCAGAATCCCAGGACTTGAAGCTCTTGATGGATTGTTTTTCAAGATCCTTCCCTCTCTTCCGGTCCATTGCGTCGGGAGCGAAGAGCCTCAGACGTAGGTGAGTGTTACATTGATTTTGCCGTTATGTTCCCCTCTCTTGGGACGTCTCTCTCTCTCTCTCTCTCTCTCTCTCTCTCTCTCTCTCTCTCTCTCTCTCTCTCTCACCACGAAGTATAAAAATCATGTAAAATTGCTTCCTCGTACGGAAGCGGTTAACTTGTTCTGTTATCGTCGTCATTATCATCATCATCAATGTCAAAAGTGTCATCTAACTTTCTTAATTCATACCCTTTGCAGTTTTACATACATTATCCCTTTACCTGGTTGTTTCTCCTCCTCCTCCTCCTGATCCGTCTGCGGCCATCCACTTCCTTCTCTCTTCCACTTCCTTATCTCTCCATCTGCTATCTGTTGCAAGAGAAACACCGACCTATCTGTGACCGTTCTGTCTTGATTAAAAATTCATTGTAGGTTCCCATAACTGGAGAGAGACTGACAAGAAGAGGGTATGTGATTGAGATGGAGGGGAGAATAAAGGGGCAGACCGAGGATGAGATAGATGGAGTGGAGATTATGAGAGAGGGTGTGTGTCTGAGTTGGAGGGAGAGCACTCAAATGGATATGGAGGTGGAGGTGATTTGTTTGTGGCCACCCCATGCGGGATTAAGGCGTATGGCTATAGGTATATAAATGGGTAGATAGATAGACAGACAGATAAATAGATAGACAGACAGACGAACAGATAGATAGATAGACAGATAAGTAGATAGACAGATAGATGAAAGTTAATTCTCTTATGTCAGGGATGTGTTTTAAGTATTATAACTTTTCGACACAAATGGTACGGTAATTTTTTTAGAAACACAAATTAGCTTTATAAGTCTTGATGGTGCTTTGATGCATTATTTTTTCATGAATTTTCTGTGGACTTTACCCGTTCAGTATTACAAAATGCTTAAAACTTTCATAGAGCTTACACCAGTCAATTATATTTTAGCTTGGGGAAACTTTTTGACCTAGATCTTTTCGAGCCTTTCTTGAGATTCTTCATGAACAGGATGATTTTCTAAGTTTAATAGAATAGTCTGGAGGCGGCAAAAAAAAAAAAAAAAAAAGCAAGGAAAGCAAGAAAAAAATAGAAAGAATGAAAAAAGAAAAAGAAAAAGACGAGTTATTGCGCTGAAAAGGTTAATAGGAAAAAAAAAACGGGAAAGCGAAAGAAAAAGAAGATTTGGGCTCGTATTCTCGTCGGGCAAGGAAGCTCCCTAACACCTCTTCCTTAGCGTTTTTTATATATGGCTAGGTAATATCCTTTTGTATGTTAATTATGCAGAGTATGGCGATATTGAAAGCGTTTAGGTAATGCAGAAAAGGACAGTAAGGTTTAATAAACAAAATAATTCGCTTGGGAAAAGGTATTAGGGAGCTTCCTACCCTTTCGAGAGTAGCCTACGTGTCACAGTGTAATGATGAATGCTAAATGTATAAATATCGAACATTCAGTGTCGGGGGGGTAAGAAAAATAATTGTTTTGTATATACATAATCTATTTAGGTATAAATATATTTACATAAGATACATGGCTCACATAATAACACTTACTTAATCTAATATCACAGGAATATATAATGCTACTATTACCATGAAAATATATGGCAAGAGTGGGTTGTCTTACAGTATGCTGCACTATATAACTTTACTAATATATTTAGTATACAATGTTCGCTGCAGTATATGTAGAAGAAACCATATATTTGTTTGAAAATACGACAGTTCAAGTTGCTGAGACGTGAAATACAGGGCTATGGGTATTTGCAGTGAACATGTGTAGCATTGTGCCTAGTAATGTATTAAGTATGTGTATTTGTATGTATATATGTGGACAACACGCCATGTACCGTTTATAGGCTATCACCCCTGCTTTATAGAGCTAAGCAGTGGTTGGCAGGGTCTGAAGGGTAACTGAGCTACTAAGTCCCGATACGCTACTCTTTTACTGAGGGAAGTGGCCCACCTTCAGCCAAGTACATGGCTGTAGGCGAAGAAGATTTTGGAAAGTAAAAAGAGGAGTGCGTGTGTAAGCTTGTGTGTTGGGGTGTGCGTGTTGTGGAGGAGGATAAGGACAGGTCAGGTACTAGGTGGGGCGGTGTGGTGTGTTGTGGTGTTGTGTGATGAGGTGTGGTGAGGCGAGGTGTAGTGTAGTTTGGTGTGGTGTAGTGTGGTGTGGTGTGGTGTGGTGTGGTGTTCATCAGACGAGACTGTGTGCGCGGCGGCAGGTGCCCCTGGGGTCCTTGATGAAGCCACTGGGGCAGCCGCTGTAAAGGGCGGGCATAGAGGTGATGGCGGGGACCCGGAACTCCTCGCGGCATTCGCCAAGGAAGTCATGGCGGGAACCGGGCGGGCATGACCGTAGAGTTGCCACGTCAAAGATGTTCCTCAAGTCAATGGCTGCACACTCCACTGTGTGGTTTTCTCGATGAAATCTTTGCAAGTTTTTGTCACAAAACCCATTGTACATTTTATGATAACATTCGTTGGTCACACTGTTTTTCACGTAGCCATTAAGAACACAGTCATTATGGACGCACTCCACACTACACGTATCAGTAAAATCCAAATAATTGCCGAACCTGCACGGCCCTCGCTCATACTGGGAATAGCAGCCACCGCTGACTGGTTCGTACACGAAATTAGGCTCACAGTCGCATTCGGCCCTCCCGTCGAAATTGACGTAAAGCATCTGTCCGTGGGCGCACACCGTCATGTCCGAGGGGTTTACACACTGCTGGTTGTACAGCACCCGTCCCTTGGGGCACGGTCGCGGTTGGCACTCGGCTTCCTCGGCCCCCACCTTCACCAGCCATTCACCGTCAGCGCAATGGCTGCCTTTTGCTAGGAGGCGTTCGCAGCTGCCATTGAACATCATTTGACCTAATTCCAACACGCACTGGCTTGATGTCGTATTCTTCAATATTCCGCATTCATAATCTTTAGGAGCACCGATACGCCTCCTGTTGGGGAACACCACTACCCCGTCATTCCCAGATTTCGCTGGCAAACTGACCGCCGCCTCCGTCTTTGGTGGAGTCGGGATGGTCGTTGAAGGAGTCGTAGTTTCCTTCTGCCCCTGGTCACCGAACACAATGGGGACCGCCCTATCGCCCTCGCGCCTTCCCAGCATGAACGGCCTGGAGGCGGACCGAGTGGTGATGGGCGCAGTGTGGGTGGTGGGCGGGGCTGGTAGTGGCTTTTTGAAGATATTCAAAGTAGATAAAAAGTCACCAAAGGTAATGCCCACAAGTCTGGCCGAGTCTGAGGAGGCTCGTGGCACGGCAGGTGAGCTTTGTGTGCTCACCGCCCAGCACGCCAGCAACACAACCACTAAAGCCTTCATGCTCTCCCACAACCAAACTAGATAGGCCGGCTGAGGAGGAACACACTAAATGCTCCACCACACCACACAGAATGCTGGTAGCGAGTCACTTTCGCGGTTTATATTGCAAGGAGCAACCATCTTACTGGGAGGGATGCCAGTTAGAGCTAGAAGTTTCATTATATTAGTCTTGTTTTAAACTGTACACCTTTCCCAGTCCATGCATGTATAACGTCACCACTAAATGAAATATGTTCGTAATTCAAAATCCTAATTAATAGGCTATTGTATGTGTAAAAATAAGGTGTGGCATATGCAAAGTGGCAGTGTGTGTGTGTGTGTGTGTGTGTGTGGAAGTCCCAGCACGAGCGCTCGCAGGTGATATGGCTGAGTGACTTGGTTGTGGCAGGATGTACGCTATACTCTTTTTATTTTAACTCGGCCAATAAAATTATATCTCCCCGGTATGAACGCTGAGGTGTAACAATAGATTAATAGTAGACAATGGTGCTAATCACGATGAAGTGCTATGGAAAGGAGCCATAGCTGTGTCTTTTTCAGCCAGTGAGCTGCATGAAATAAGCTGCAAAAGGAGGAACATCTGGGCCTAGTTAGAGTAAAAGGAATCTCATTTCTGCATCAGTATTTTTCTTCATCTATATGTAGTTACTCACCAATATCTGTCTGTCGATAGATTTTTTTTATGATCATTACAGTATTATCATGGCCATCGTTCTTTTTTCTTTTTCTTTTTTCTCCCAAAAGACGTACGGTAGATATATATATATATATATATATATATATATATATATATATATATATATATATATATATATATATATATATATATATATATTTTTTTCCTGAGTCAGTGAATCAGTGCTACTATTTCTGGCACCTGAGCAATATTATCTGAAGGCAACATGAATGGAGGAGAGGTGTGGAGAGCTATATGAGAGAGCGGGGTGTAACTGCGGGGAGGGCAGCGAAATGGCAGGGTACAGGGGGACATGGAGGCGATTTGTCTGTGGCCACCCCTTAAGGGCTATAGATAGATAAAACTTAAATAAATTATAAAAATGTTCCCACAGCAGCAAAAGCATACCGTAATTGAACACTCATTTATATTAACGTAGAATTTAACTATGGCTGTACCATTTATAAAGTAATTTAAACATATAATCATGAATTTGGAGAAGGAAAGAAAAGGGGTGAATTTTCCTTTTCAGCCACACTTCTGATATGAGACTTAGGTTTTGTGTGTGTGTGTGTGTGTGTGTGTGTGTGTATGTGTGTGTGTGTGTGTGTGTGTGTGTGTGTGTGTGTGTGTGTGTGTGTGTGTGTGGAATAGCCTGGGAAATAACAGTGTGTGGTTCACGGACTGCACTAAACTAATGATTTGCACCACAACTGGTTACCAGAGTTAAGCTAATCACGCCACACACACACTCTCTCTCTCTCTCTCTCTCTCTCTCAAACTGGATAAAATCGTCCATAGGTAGCAAAAACACATTAACACCTAGATTGGTCCTTATATAGCGCACCACCTCCACTCCGCCGTCGATTTGTTGTGTGCTGCAGGGGCGGCTCGATGTTATCAGTGTGACGTTTCCGCGACACACAAAATTTGGCCACGTGAGAGTCTGGTGGAGCGCTATTTACGGTTCACCCTACATACCGTGGCGTACACAGAAAGTTGAAAAGGGGGAGGCCTTTTTTTTTTTTTTTTTTTTTATCTTTTTAACTGCACAGCCCATGACTCTGGCTAGCGCAGGAAGCCCGTACAGCTGGGGGGTTCGGGGAGGGGCACTGTAAGCCCCCCTCCGAGAAAATTTTGCATTTTGGCCTATTTTATGATCATTTTGAGGCCATATGGGATGGATATACGACAAATACAGCTTATTCTAAAGTCATTTTCAAGTACTCTGTGCCATATATATATATATATATATATATATATATATATATATATATATATATATATATATATATATATATATATATTGCAAAAAGGGAGGCCATGGCCACATGGCCCCCCCCCCCGGTTCGTCACTGCCTATATACGTCCTCGGATGGAAAGGGTTGAGTCAAGTGATGGGTGGGGGAGGGGGGAGGGGTACCACTGGGGGAGGGGAGGGGAAGGCGTACCGTAGGGGGAGAGGGGGAGGTGAAAGGGATATCGGGAGCTGACGTCACTGGGGGCAGTTGGGGAGAGGGGGAAGATGAACGGCAGACACACTTTCACCACCTACAGCAGCATCACCACCACCACCACACTCATCATCACCACCACCACCACACTCATCATCACCACCACCACAAACAGGCTTTCATCACAAACATCATCATCATCATCATCACATCCCTTCATCACCACCACAACCACACTCGTCATCATTACCACTTCAACCACACTTTCATCACCACCATCATCACCACTTTCCATCACCACTATCACCACCACCACCACATTCCTGCGTCATCATCACAACCACAGCAACCACATTCCTGCATCATAATCACCACCACCACCACCACCACCACCACTACTACCACCATCACCACACTCCTCATTCTCCCTTCCCTCATCATTCACGTTATCTTCGTCACATCAGCCTCCCTAGAGTCTAAAAAGTCTTGCTTTCATCACTACGGTCCTCACTCTTCCTTCATCATTCTTAATTTGCCATTACATCAGCCCTTCTGCGGTCTCCCTATCACCACTTTCATCACTACCAGAGAGTGAGAGAGAGAGAGAAAGAGAGAGAAAGAGAGAGAAGGGAAATATCAGAGCTGGAATTTAACACACAGGACTTCGATTTAAATCCTGGCTGTAACTAAGATTGGTGATAGGAAAGACGAGGAAGGAGAATGCAGCATATTCCCCTATCTCCCGTCACTCCTGCAAAACAGAATTATTCGTAAATTTGTTTCTGAATCTGGCTGGTAAAGGTGAAGTCACAGTGAGGTAAGGATGAGATACAAAGCGCAGACGGGGAAATGGAAAGTAGTGATGGCAGGCAGTGGTATGGTGTAGGTTTGGTTTCTCGTTATTGTGGGATAGTGTTGAGCTCCAAAGAGGAGAAGACCGAGGATGAGATGGAGGGATGAGAGAGGGGGGTTAAGTTGGGAGAAGGGTAGCGTAATGGCAGGGGACAGGGCGACATGGAGGTGATTTGTTTGTGGCCACTTCTTACGGGATTAAGGCGTCTGGCACCGTGGATAGAGAAGATCATTCCTATTGGTTATGATATTTATAAGTCTGGCAATAGGTAGATAGTTAGACAGATAGATAGATAAATAGACAGAGATGGTTTTTGCTTGTGAGCGTCCACCCCACACACTCATGGCAATCTTCGGTGCTTAAACTCATGGCAGTGAAAGCGTCACCCAAACATGGAGCCTGTTTTATCAAGACCCATTTCCTTTGTCATCTTGGGCGTCTCCCGGTGGTGTATTTATAAAGGATCCTAACCCACTCTGGCGGTAAAAAAAGGACTCCATAACAGTTAACAGGTACCATATATCACTCTGTATTTCGTATGTTTATCACTCTAATTTTCACTCTTGATTGTGATGCATGAGTAAAGGCAAACTTATCCATCTGTGTATCTAATGTCTGTCTGTTCATTTGTTTGTCTATCTGTCTGTCTGTTTGTCTGCCTATCTGTGTGTCTGTCTATCTGTCTATGTATCTATCTACCTATAGTCAGACGCCTTAATCCTGTAAGGGGTGGCCACATACAAATCGCCTTCATTTCGCCCTGTCTCGTGTCATAATTATACAAACAGTGTTTCTTTTTTTGTCACTAATTTTCACTCGACATCATTGAGGAGTGTGAGTAAAGTCAAACATATATATCTGTCTATCTACCTATCCATCCATCTATATATCTATCTATATCCAGACACCTTAATCCCGTAAGGGGTGTCCACAAACAAATCGCCTCCATGTCGCCTTGTTCCTTGCCATTTACAAACAATCTTAAACGCAACATAAGCTAAGAGGAGTATTTTGTCACTTTATATTAACTGAATAGCCTGCAAAGTCTTTGGTGGATTTATGAATTAAGGAAAGAGTAAATGTAAACAATCTTAGACACAGCTTCATCTTAGGAGAGTTTCTAAGTACGGGCGAAGTGTGACTCTCCTTCACTGGGCATCAACTTCCTCACTTACCTGCCTCCTCAGCATTCCTTAAGTGCTTAGCTTGGAGTCTCACCTGTCTCAGTGTTGCTTCCTCATTCTCTCCCCTTCCATTCATCCTTTCCTTCTTGCTTTCTTTCTCTCTTTTCTTTTTTTTTTTTTTCGGAAGATGAACAGAGGAAGGAAAACATACAAAAAAAATATTCCCTTTCAAGGCAACTTAGATTTTTCTTTCAGCTCTCCTTCCTGCTCCTCTCTTCCTTCAACCCCTCTCCTTCCTGCTTCTCTTTTCTTCTTTCTGCTCCCCTCTTCTTCTTTCATCTCCTCTCCTTCCTGCTTCTCTCTTCTTCTTTCATCTCCTTCCTGCTTCTCTCTTCTTCATTCTTCTCCCTTCTGCTCCTCTCTTTTTCTCTCTTCTTCTCTCCTCCCTGCTCCTCTCTTCTTCTTTTATATCTTCTGCCAGCTTACCCTTTTTGTCAGTATTCTTCCCTATTACTTTTCGTCCTCTCCTCCTCCTCCTCCTCCTCCTCTTCCTCCTCCTCTTCCTCCTCCTCTTCTTCACGTCTCACCTAACTTCCTCATGCCTTTCCTGGTAGCCGTCTCTATGTCAACCTCCTCTTCCCCTCTCCTTCCTACCTGCCTCTCCTGTGTAGTGACATTCTTGGAAGCGTCACCAGAGCCTACCGCTTCCCTAACCACACCACACCATCTGTCACATCACTAATTCACCTCTCTTTTCGTCTCCAGGCGGTTCTTCTCACTCCCATGGCGCTTTCTGTGTTTTAGCATCGTAATCGGTATCTTCATCGCCATCATCATCATCATCATCATCATCTTCTTCTTCTTTACTCTTATCATCAACACCAATGTCTTATTTCCTGTCATCATCATCATCATCATCATCATCATCATCCTCTTTCCTACAGATGTGGGGTGAGAAGGAACCAGCAACAAGAACAGGGGAGTGTAAACGTATGAGAACCGTCACCAAAGTGTCCATTACTATAACCCCACATCGATTCATTCATTAGTCAAGCCTTAAAAATTTTTGGCCTATCTGCACTGGTCCTCTCTTACCTCAGAACCATTCACTCCTTCTCGCGTCTTCTGGTACATCTTTTTTCCTGTTCTTCCTTCTTCTGGTACACTTTTTTTCCTCCTCTCCTCTTCTGGTACACATTTTTCCCTCCTCCCTCACTGTACTTCAGTCGTATTTCTTTTCCTCCTACTTCTCCTCAGCAAGGCCACCCACTTAATTTGTGTGTGTGTGTGTGTGTGTGTGTGTGTGTGTGTGTGTGTGTGTGTGTGTCAACGATATTTCCTGATTCCTTAGCATATTAATTTCTCTGCGTCAACCCTTCAGCGCTTAATTACTCTTCCTTTCCTTCTTCCTTCTTCGCCGCTTCTAATTTTCTCCTCCTTTCCGTTCTCTTCCTTTACGTCCACACTGCTTCCCCTTAGACCTGTTCTTCCCTGTCTCTCCCTCACTAACGAGCAGAAGTAAGCAAGGAAAGTGACGTGTGCTTCTGGTATGGCATGAATGTGAAGACCCGTAGGCAACACACACACACACACACACACACACACACACACACACACACACACACACAAAATGAATAAGAAAGTCATAATTGAGAGAGAGAGAGAGAGAGAGAGAGAGAGAGAGAGAGAGAGAGAGAGAGAGATACTTAAGACATACGTACTGCCCATCTGTGACGTTAGTGGAAATCATGCTTTCTTTAGAGGTGGCTGAGAAGAATGATAGTTTCCATGTGTCACTGGGAGGTAGATAGATAGATAGGAAGATAGGAGATAGAAAGACAAGTAGATAGATAAGTAGGTAGGCAGATAGGCAGACAGGCAGTTAGACAGAAAGGTAGGTAGGTAGGTAAGTAGAGAGAGAGAGAGAGAGAGAGAGAGAGAGAGGAATGTAGCGTGCACTGTGTCACCCCAGTTCGTGAGAAAGCATTAACGTTCAGCCAGCGCCGTCCTTCCTAGAACTGAAATAATATCTGCCTTTGTAAGAAACGAACCTGAACTATACCCGTTTTACCCCAGCCCGGCCCAAAACTACCATCATTCCATCTTGAATACTGAATTGCGGCAAGAGATTAATACTGGGATATGATGCTAGTCGCGAAGAAGTGCTGTGGAAATGAGGTAGGGCGGTAGTATTGTCTCCTTGTGTCTCTGAGCTATATGACAGGAGCTGCAAAAGTACACAATTTTAAGGTAAGTCAATGCCAAGTAATACATAAAAGAGAGTGTGTACGTGACCTCAACTTATTTATTATTCGTTAAGGAACTGGAGAGACGGATGTTAAGGAAGGAAAGAGTCTTAGAAGGTTAAAGAACAAGATATTTTACCCAGAAGAAGCAGTTAGTTCATACAAAATGAGTACTGATATCGAAGATTCCTCCCGCCGCACAGTGACATCCATGTTGCGGTGTTATCTATCAGTCATATCATTCTGCGCTGTCGGCGATTTCTTCGTGAACGTGCTTCACTTACAAATTACTGTGGCGCAGCAGACGTCCCCTTCACCCTTTCCACCATCCTGGGTGATGGGGATGTTGTTATGACTGATGAATTGATGGCTTTCTTGAGAGAGACCGGATTGATCAGAGCGACGTGACTTTTTTACTGTGTGGTTATGGTTTTTATCAACTGTAAATATGTATATATTGTGCTATTAATTAGGGTTGACAGTTGACGTATTTAAAATAGATCCTGCTTACGACTGTTCTATTTCTAATATAGATGTCCCCTACATTAAACCCCATTCCTCGCCTGACAGTCACCAGCTGATGAGTGCAAGTGTGCAATATGGAAAGGTACTGGGCACTTGCAGTCGATGGTGGTCTGTTGGGCGAGGTACTTTACTTTTGTACAAATTATGTAAATAGATTATACCATATTGTTCAAGTTGTGCTAATTAGGGCCGACAGCTGACGTGTATGGAAATGTCCCTGACTCGTCTGGTTCCCTTTCATATATTGATGTCCCCTATATTAGGTTGTGCCTCGACTGACAGTCACCAGGTGATGAGTGCAGGTATGTCATGTAGAAAGGCATTACATATCTGTAGTCGATGGTGTTCTCTTGGTCGAGGCTTTTTTACCATTAGTGTAGGTCTAGCTATTTGTCTCTTTAGGATTTAGTATAGGTTAGCGATTTGTCTGTTAGCTGATTAGTTTTAGGGTCTTTAGATTAGGCATTTTTAAATAAATAATGTAAGGTCTAAAAAATATAAAAACAGAAAAAAAAAATAATTAAATAAAAATACGAAAAATAAAATAAAAATTATATATATATATATATATATATATATGTGTGTGTGTGTGTGTGTGTGTGTGTGTGTGTGTGTTTGTATATATGTATATATGTGTATATGTACAGTATATACATATATATATGTGGCTTTAATGACCAGGGGCTTCGGCCCCAATGGTCGAGAGGCCGATCATGAAAAAAAAAATCCTCATACCATATCTACTCGTATATCTTTATCCACATCTATCTATCTGTATCTGTCTATCGGTCAGTCAGTTTCTCTATCTGTCTGTCTGTCTGTCTATCTTTCAATCTATCTGTCCACCTATCTATCTATATTAATTATTCAATCAGTCTCTCTCTCTCTCTCTCTCTCTCTCTCTCTCTCTCTCTCTCTCTCTCTCTCTCTCTCTCTCTCTCTCTCTCTCTCTGTATTTATCTATCTAGCTGTCTATCTAATTTATCTGTCTCTGTCTATATGCATTAGTCAGTCAGTATATCTGTCTATATATCTATCATTCTATCTATATCCATCCATCCATCCATCCATCTATCTGTCTATCTAAACTTCAGTATTTCTCACAGCTGTAAATTTTGCCTATATTCTTTCAGTAATATTCCTCATAGACTGTTACTCAGATTCAGGATAATTAGAACGCTTAAATTAATGAAACGTATTTATATGTCATCATGTGTTGCCATAATAATTATGACATCTCCTCAGAATATTATGATCTATCTATCTATCTATTGCCAGACGCCTCAATCCCGTTTGGGGTGGCCACAAACAAATCGCCTCCAAGTCGCCCTGTCCCCCGCCATTTCACTGCCCTGCTCCCAACTCACACCCCCCTCTCTCATATACCTCTCTTCCTAAACACAGGGGACCAAGATCTCGCTGCCGCATCACCATATTAAATTTTCCAGATGAAAGTATATGTATGTGCAGAATATATAAAAATACCGATATATATAAATGAATGGACAGCTAAAGTATTAGTCAGTGCGTATCACCCGCCATCAGTAAACAAAACTAGGTCAGTAATATTTGCTAAACTAAATGGTTGCTATTTAAATACGGGGCTTTATTAGAAAGGATATTGTCCTCTGTCAATCGGAGGCATATCATCGCAGCATCGCCAAAATCTGATCAGTTCATGCCACATACATCGGGAAACTGCTTACAAAGTTTGGATACGATTTGCCCACTTGATTTTGAGATATATTGGTAACACACACACACACACACACACACACACACACACACACACACACACACACACACACACAGACGCAGGTGATTACACTGTCGCTTCGCTTGGCAGGCGATAACAAGCTGATATAAGAAAAAATAAGGGATTTCAAGCTACATTTGCTGGAAGGAGAGTTCGGTACTTTATATTTTACCTTTATTTCATTTTTTATTTTGTTTATTGTATTTATTTTCTCTTATTTCATTTTGTATAATTTTATTTTCGTCATGCCACTTAGTCCTCAGTAGGGGGGGGGGGGAGGGTAGAGGAAGACCTGCTTTCATAAGATCCTCCCAACCAGGCCGCATTCCAGAGCTTACCCGTCACTGGCTAATGTTAACGTGAAGGTATACAAGGGAGAGACAGATCAAGGCAGGACAGTGTCACTTTAATGAGGTATGGAAAGTGGGGTAGCAAAAACTATGAACCTTTTTAATTGGAACATGCGATGTTTTTTTTTTTTTTAATTGTTCCTGACGACTTTATTAAGCCTGGGAGATTTACTGAACTAGATGGCAGGATGGTATCAGTTTAATGAGGAAAGAAAACTGGGTAAGCAATATAATTTCCCCCTTTGTTTCGAACAGGCTATTTTTTTTTTTTTTTTTTTTGGTTGTTCCTGACGATTTTATTCAGCTTGGGAGAGATTTACTGGACTCCAGGGGTTGCTTACAGGCTTTCTTTATCCCTTGATTAAGAGACGTTTGATTGAGAGACGTTTGTTTTGCTTGGCAGTGGAGCAGCTCGATTGTATTAGTGTCACCACGTGAAGGCGTCCCTCTCCAGCATCATGATAGGTTGGAAAGGTGAAATATGCTAAACAAGTCACTGAAAAAATGGCGCTGAGATATTCCCTATGTCACCTTCAATACGGTCATTAGGTCTATGGGCCGTGTCGGTGATGATGATGATGATGATGATGATGATGGTGGCAAGCAGGTTTAGAAATAATGCCTATCAACAACACGGAGGTTGACAAGGCAGAAAATTAAATTTCTACCAGGTCCCAATCTTCCCCGAGGCAAAGACACGCAACAGTCAGATTTACAATTTAGGTCCCCATTTCTGTTCTATGTACAAACAGACTGAGGAAAAAGACAATGATGGTGGAGGGAGACGAATGGATACATATATACCCTCTTTTCGCTGAGTACTAAGTGAGGGTATGGATGGGGATGAGGTGTGGGTGGGAGTGTGGAGTGAGGATAAGGGTGGGAGTGAGGGAACTGGTGATTGTATGGGTGTGGGTGTGGATGTGTGTAGGTATGCAGGGGTGGGGATGAAGGTGAGTGTGTTTGTGGATGGGGTGGAGGTGAAGGTGAGTGTGTTTGTGGATGGGGTGGGGTTGGGGTAATGAGTGAGAGTACAGGTGGGTGCACAGGTATGGATGTGGGTGGGGGTGTAGGTGGGAATGGGGGAAGGTGGGAGTGTGAGTGTGGGTGTAAGTATGGGTTTAAGGGTGAGGATATGGGTGTGGATATGGGTGAGGGTGGGAATGTGTGGGTATTTTGCGGGCTCTGCCTTTGGTCTCTTCTTCCTCGCATAAAAAAAAAAAAAATGGTGAGGGTGTGGGTATGAGTGAGTGTTGGTGTGGGCATGGGTGTGGGTATGAGTGAGGATATGAGGTGCAATGGGGATGTGGGTCCTGGCTCTTTATCTGATGGGTGGTGTGCGTCATCAGTGAGTCAGCGAGTGTGACGTCAATGCTGTCACGCCCACCCCAACGTCACCTTAATTCGAGTTGTGTTACGTCACGCTATGTTGATACTGTCCAGGGCCCAGGAGTGATATTCTCAGACATATTTACGATCGATACCCCGTCGTAACTTAGCTATGTTTTTTTCAGGAAGGTCTAAACAAGGGGAGATATCGCACCCCATTCCCTGATCTTCCTGCTGAATTTAGTTATAACCTGCTGTCATTTCCGTGTCGTAACTTAGGAGTCATTTATGAAGTTAGAACAAGACAAAGAGAAAGATTCGACTCCCTCCTTGACTCTCCTGCATCTCAAAACCTGAGTTATTATAGGGAATTGATCGTACGTGCTTTTCTATATCCAGAGCCAGGTTCACTAAGACTTACCGTCATCTGCCTCTCGTCATTCACGTATAATTTTGCAGAATGGACAAGAAGAGGGAAGCCTTTCTTAGTTTCTTGCTATTCTAAAACAAATTTCCTTTACGAGAGAAAAATTGTCAAAGTGTATTTCCCGCTTTTGCGCGTGAATAGTAGGGTTGAGAAGAGTGTGCTTAGGTGGTATGGTCATGTTGAGAGAATGGCTACAAGCAACGTGGAGAAAAGGGCCTATGTGAGCGAGTTGGAGGGTAAAGGGAGGCGTGGAAGGCCAAGAGCGTGGAGAGACAGAAATGAGTGTGTGAGAAAGAGTGATGAAAAGGGTACATGCGAGTGAGTTTGAAGGTAAAGGGAGGCTTGGTAGGCCAAGAAGGTGGATAGATATGATAAATGAGTGTGTGAGAAGAGAGAGGTTTGGAGGCTGACTAGGCTAAGGAACGGACAAGGGATCGAGCTGGTTGGATGAATTTTGTACGGAGGAGTGCATGACAAGAGTTTGGGACTTTTTTTTGTTTTTTTGTTTTTTTGTACTTGACATCCTTTGACTTGGCGATTTGATGTGTAAATATGAAACTACGTGAGGAAAGGTGTACTTTTGAGGTGTATTCGGGCTCTGTGGAGTTTGATTGGTAAGTGAATGTGTGGCCAAATTGACGGGATATGGTGTTTATTATTTCCCCCACTGTCATACTGCCGGTGAGAAGAGGCATGATGATGATGATGATGATGAAGATGATGATGATGATGATGATGATGATGATGGTGATTATGATGGCAAAGAAAGGAGAGTGCAGAAGCTTTCAATATCTCTTGTTCCTTATGCAAATCAGAATGTGAGTTAGGAGTGAGTTGATGGAAAGCGTATTTGTGGCTGCGGGTCCAGGAAGACACAATACACCTTGCTCTCTAGCCTGGCAACACAGACACCAGAATTACGTGTCATATTTTGGTTGCGTGTGTGATTTGACTTTTTTCTCCCATTTAATTTATTCCTTTGGCTTAAATATGAGGACATGAGAGTGTGGATCATTTAACTAGGTGTGTTGTTAGTTAGTTCTTTCTTTTATTAATTAATTTATTTATTTATTTATTTATTTTAATTTTTGTTACTTGCTCTCTGGACTCTCACTTCATACTTGGGTGAGGAAAAGAGGAAGGAATGATGATGATGATGATGATGATAATGGTTTTTATTATCCTTATTACTACTACTGCTACTACTGCTACTATTACTACTACTACTACTATTATTATTATTATTTTATTATTATTGACACCTTACCCATACTATGTGAAGGAGTACAAAGAAATAGGGAATGTAAGGATGCATCAAACACCACCAGAGCCTCCCTGACTCACTCTCAGCCTTAACATCTCTTCCTTAGCGATTTGTTCTGCACATAACACATCAGTATCCTCTTGCATATTATTCATGAAACCTTCTTCATATTAAAACGATAAAAGCTGCACAGAGGAGAATGTTAAGGTGTTCTAATGAATATAAACCGCTAAGGAAGAGGTGTTACGAAGCGTTTCATCTCGCCTACCATCCTTAAGAGCGCAATGAAAGTGACTATTTTTTTTTTTCCTACGATTGTATATTGTCCTAGTTTCAGTTGTGTGTGTGTGTGTGTGTGTGTGTGTGTGTGTGTGTGTGTGTGTGTGCTACGGTATATCACTCCACCCCTTGCAGCTTCCGGTACTAGTAATCATTTCCCCCCCCCCACCCACCGCCCCAACCTCATCATCAGGACCCGAATGCGCATCTCTCCAGGAATCCTCTTCATCATCATCTTCATCTTCATCTTCATCTTCGTCTTCTCCTTCATCATCATCATCATCATCATCTTCTTGCGCGGATCCAGCGAGGGTATTCAAGCTTTCCGTTCAACACCCTTCGCTGATCACACTCAGATTAGTATACAGTTGTTTACAAGTGTACTGCATCTTTTCTTGACGATTATGGTACTTCCCCCACGCAGTATGTGATAAAGAAACTGTCCGTGGGCGATAAATGCTGATAAATGATAAATAAATGCTGATAAATGGTAAATAAATGCTGATAAATGCTGACTGAGAGAGATACCGTATGGGCAACACAAAATGATGATGATGATGATGATAATAATAATAATAATAATAATAATAATAATAGTAATAATGATAATAATGATAATAATTAATGATAATAATAATAATTGTACTTATAAAAACTAATAGTAGTAGTAGTAGTAGTAGTGGTAGTAGTGGTGGTAGTAGTAGTAGTAGTAATAATAATAATAATAATAAATAATGATAATAATTAATAATAATAATAATAATAATATTTGTACTTATAATAACTAGTAGTAGTAGTAGTAGTAGTGGTAGTAGTAGTAGTAGTAAATAATAATAATAATAATAATAATAATAATAATCCTGTATCTACCCCTACATAACGCCCTATTTTTCCTATTTCTGTCATTTGGTTATTTTTTATATTGGCACTAACTGAATTAAGGCACATTAGAAAATATTAACGTATCAGATTCTGGCCTTTGGTTCCTTCTTTCTTGCATTAAAAAAAAAAATAAATAAACCGGTAAAGGAAAGATATTACGATGCCTCTTTAACGGTTATCAGAATTTGTGTTTTCGTATTTTCTCTCTCATGTTGATTTTCGTTTGGCTGTGAAATTAATGTTGATTTGAATGATTTGATTAATGTTGATTCTAATTTGACTCTGCCGTGTCTTTGAATACATAAACAAGCAGGCCATGAATAATCAAGCCTTATACACAAGATTCACTGTGTCATGAGTATGGTTGATGTTTAAGCGAAGAGAAGAAATATATACGAGCAATTTTATACACTGCTTAAGCAAAAGAAAGTTTATAAATATGAAACCAGGTCATCCACACGAGCAAGGCGGGTGGGTGGGGGAGGGGTGTGGGGGAGGGATGTGGATGTTAGGGGTAGGAGGGCGAGGCTAGGAGTGATAGCATCTGAGTGCAGGCACGTGGCAATTAGCTGTGTGCCTTGGAGGACGACTGCTGCGTCCTATCAAGTATAAACCCAGAGTCTGACTCGTAAAAAGAAAGAAACCAATGATAATAAAAAAATAATGATGATGGTGCTGCTGCTGATAATAATAATAATAAACAGATAGACAGACAGACAGACAAACCGACTGAAAACAATACCCGTCCCCAAACCCCTTCTGGGCAGGGACGGGTAATAATAATAATAATAATAATGATAATAATAATTAAAAAAAAACAACAGGTGGCAAAGCTTCTTCCCTTGTGGCATTCCTCTCACCAACAAGTCATTCAGCCCTATTTACAAACGCCCAAAATTAAGTTGTTTAGAAAATTCCTTATATATATTATTGTCTACTCTCATATATCTTCAAAACACTTCACACTTCCTCATCCATCCATCACACTAACTCGTACATCACACTTTACAATCATATTAGGGTGAATAGGGCACAAGAAAAACGAAACGATAATCAATAACAGATGAGTGTTAAGGAGACCTGTTTATGCTACAAATAGGTTAGGATCCTTTTTAGATACGATCCCCTTGTAACTACCTCATTATACCCCGAAAATGACCCCTAGTTAGTGCTCGTAAATGACCCCTTGAGACCACTGTTTAAGTTTAGAATCTGGCGTCAGTGCAAAAGAAGGTGCGGCTGGACAGGAATTGTTAGGCCGGATGCTGCCCGCCGGATGTGCTGCGCTATAGTAGTAGTAGTAGTAGTAGTAGAAGTAGAAGCAATAGTAGTAGTAGTAGTTGTTGTTGCTGTAGTAGTAGTAGTTGTAGTAGTAGTAGTAGCTGTTGTTGTGGTGGTGGTGGGTGTTGTCAGTGGGTGAAAAAAATGAAAATTCTTTGGACCTCCCCCCTTAAAACGAATGCTGGATGAGAGAGAGAGAGAGAGAAAGAGAGAGAGAGAGAGAGAGAGAGAGAGAGAGAGAGAGAGTCTAACATCATCATCCTTTTTCGGGGGATAGGGATGTCTTTGAGGGACGTTTGAATAGCCAGGTAGTGGAGCCGCCTGGGAGCATATTCTTGTCGACTGAGGAAGCTCTTAACACCTTTTCTTAAGCGATTTATTTTGTATTACACCTTACCATCCTTTTCTATGTTACATAAATTCTTCCAGCCCCACCATACTCTGCAAGAATGAGGTGCAGAAGGATATTAACCCGCCAGATCCAAAAATAAGTCGCTATGGAAGAGGTGTCAGGGAGCTTTTTTACTATCGCTGGTTATAAGGAGTGAGTAAGATTATATTTATCCTGTGAGTAATCAGGAATTCTCCAGGTGTCGACATATAAATAGTAATTTGGAAGCCTGAAATCACTGTCCCGGATTTTACCATTGCTCAGTTTGATATCACGTGTTCACAAGGTACAGTATTTGACTACATGATGTTCTTAAGCATCCTCTTCCTCCTTCGTCTTCTTCTTTGTCCTCTAATTTCTTCTCCTCCTCCTCCTCCTCATTCGTCTACTTCCCCTCCTCCTCCTCCTCCTCCTCCTCCTCCTCCTCGTCCTCCTCATCATTTCTTCTTCTTCTTCTTCTCCTCCTCCTCATCATCATCATCATCATTTCTTCTTCTTATTATTATTATTACCATTATCATAATAATAATTCATCATCATCATCATCATCATCATTTCTTCTTCTTCTTCATCATCACCATCATCATCATCATCATCATCATTTCTTCTTCTTCTTCTTCTTCATCATCACCATCATCATCATCATCATCATCATTTCTTCTTCTTCTTCTTCTTCATCATCACCATCATCTTCATCATCATCATCATCATTTCTTCTCCTCCTCCTCCTCCTCCTCCTCCTCTTCCTCGTCATCATCATCATCATCATCATTTTTATCATCATCAAAATCATTTCTTCTTCTCGTTATTATTATTATCATTATCACCATCATCATCATCATTTCTTCTTCTTCTTCTCCTTCTCCTCCTCCTCTTCCTTCTCCTCCTCCTCATCATCATCATCATCATCATCATCATCATCATCATCATCATCCTATGCCGGTATAGTGGTAAATACTTCCAAAATTTCCGCACTCGTGTTCGTCCCCAGTGCTACAGATTTTAGTCTGTCTGTCTGTCTGTCAGTCTGTCTCTCTCTCTCTCTCTCATTTTTTTTTTCTGCATGCGTAGCGCAATAAAAAGGTGAGGGTGACCTTGACGTGGCGTGGTGTGGTGGCGTTTTGTGGTGTGATGTGGTGTGGAAGCATTTTGTAGTAAGGCGTGGTGTGATGTGGTGAGGTTGTGGTGGTGTGGTGTGATGTGATGTTGTGTTGTAGTGTAGTGTAGTGGCGTTTTGTGGTATGATGTGGTGTGATGTGATGAGGTTGTGGTGGTGTGTTGTGTTGTGGTGTGATGTGGTGTGATGTGATGAGGTTGTGGTGGTGTGTTGTGTTGTGGTGTGGTGTGGTGTGGTGAGGTTGTGGTGTGTGGTGTGGTGTGGCGTAGCAGTGTGGTCAGTACGCGCCTCCACCCACCAGCAGGCAATCTGGTTCACCCTGGCTGATTAGCATCCTGTCGCTGGGGCCAGGACAGGATGGTGCCTAGGCTGCGTCATGCTCTCCCCCTACCCCCTCCCCGAACCCCCAAATCATAATCCCCCTCTCCCCGAACCCCCAGTTCATAATCCCCCTTTCCCCTTCCCTCCCCATCTCCCTCCTCTCCCCTCGTCCCCTCTCTCATCTCCTCCCCTCGCCGCAAAACCCGTGCTACACTGTGTCCACTCTCCAGATTTCGTTGTCATGTTCCTAAAGAGTCTGTGCCACTTGACTGCTTGCTTCCGTGTAAAGTATAAATTTACATGGTTTTCTCGAGAAATGGCACATATGATTTCCCTACGCACGTGTAATGTGTGCTTCTCCAAAAATATATATATATATATATATATATATATATATATAGATAGATAGATAGATAGATAGATAGATAGATAGATGGAAGATAGATAGATAGATAGATAGATGGAAGATAGATAGATAGGTAGATAGATGGAAGATAGATAGATAGATAGATAGATAGATGGAAGATAGATAGAAGATAGATAGACAGATAAATAGATGGAAGATGGATAGATAGATAGGTAGATAGATAGACAGATATATAGACACAGCATGCCCAGTGAAACGTCATTTACTTAACGCTTAAGGCCATTGTGTACTGACTACCGCACAGGCCTAACCAACTGCGCATACTTTTTCATATACATATTTCTTTGCAGGTGTGATTTGATTAGCCACCGGATAGAGTCAGCCAATGAGATATTAAGTTAAGAAAAAGAGTGCAAAACTCTCGTCATGTGTTCTTACAATAATCCATTACACCAGCTCGACTCCCTCGCCCTTTTGCACATTCATTTATCATATCCATTCACCCTCTTCGTGGTTTAACACGCCTTCCCACACTTTCAGTCATATATTCCCTATTAATCTTTCCATGTGGCCGTGCGATCTAAGTACACCCTTCAGCCCTGGTGTGTGTGTGTGTGTGTGTGTGTGTGTGTGTGTGTGTGTCATGCTTTCCACTTCTCTCTCGGGATATCATGTTTGAATGTGACCTTTGAGCAGCATGTAATCGCGGATGAGAGGTGGGGTGTGGTGTGCGGTGTGATGTAACCTCTCAAGAAAAAACGTATTCCAAGTGACTCTCAGGTATTTATTACATCTTCCTCAGAGATTTATTACCTACGCCAATGAAGGTGGAGGAGGTTATGTATTCACCCATGTCTGTCTGTTTGTCTGTCTGTCTATCTGTGGACAAGATATCTCAGAAAGTTGTTATCGGCTTTCAGTGAAATCAGATGGATGGGTGGGCATTGAGTCAAGGAAGATTTGATTAAGTTTTGAGGTGGATCCGAATCTGGATGCAGGAATAAATAATAGATTTTGTTGGCGTCTGGGGAGGTATGCCTTGCCTGATTTGTGTGACGAAGGCAGGCCAAAACCTTAAAATTAGTTACCCCCACCAACGACGCTGGATGGAGGTTGTTTTATTTGTCTTTGTCGGAGGTATGCGCTATCTTTTATGTCATTATTACAATTTATGTCGAAACAAAGAGATCTAGATAACATACGAGAGAATTTTAAGATGTAGTAGGTAAAATAAATAGCTATGGAAGAGGCGCTACGAAGCCTCCCGTGGCACCAAGAACACGGGTTGAGTGTCAGAGGCGGCCAGTGAAGTAGGAAAGGAAGGAAATGCTGCTGGCGATGGAGGGGCAGCCCGGTCCCGTCCCCGCCTTGATGGATGCTCTTTCTCATTATGGATGTGGTTGTTGTAGTTGTTGTTGTAGTAGTTGTTGTTGTTGTTGTTGTTGTTAGATGGTGAAGGGTTGTTGTGGCTGATGGGTAGTGTTGTTAGTGGTGGAATTGTTGTTGTTCTTGTTATGGTTGTAGTATTAGTAGTAGTAGTAGTAGTAGTAGGAGTCGTAGTAGTGGTAGTAGTAGTAAATGATGGCTTAAAGGGAAGGTGTAATGCAAGAACTCAATAAACTAAAGCCATATAAGCCACCAGAGCCTTCTCAATTTTCTGCTAAGGCTGTGATGGAGGTAGTGGTGGTGGGATGGTGGTGATGGTGGTGATGGGGGTGATGATAGTGTGGGTGATGGTAGTGGTGGGGGGGCGATGGTGATGGTGGTGACGGGAGTGATAGTGACTGTGGTGATGATGGTGGAGTTGACAGTGATTGTGGTGGGGGAGGTAAATATGAGGGAGGTGGTGGTGGTAGTGGGTGGTGGTGATTGTGGTGTGGGTGTGGGGTTAGTGGTGAGGCAGGTGCAGGTGTTCGTGTAATGAGACACTTGACAGCAAAACGCCTGTGGAATACACAAGTGAAGGGATTTGTTATGTTGTTGAGGAGGAGCAGGTGTGTGTGTGTGTGTGTGTGTGTGTGTGTGTGTGTGTGTGTGTGTGTGTGTGTGTGTGTGTGTGATGGGGTTTTATTGTGTTGCTGAGAATGAAGATGTGTGTGCGTGTGTGTGTGTGTGTGTGTGTGTGTGTGTGTGTGTGTGTGTGTGATGGGGTTTTATTGTGTTGCTGAGAAGGAAGATGTGTGTGTGTGTGTGTGTGTGTGTGTGTGTGTGTGTGTGTGTGTGTGTGTGTGTGTGTGTGTGTGTGTGTGTGTGTGTGTGTGTATCAGCTAAAACACATAATCCCATATTTTGAAATGAATCAGCTTTTGGTTTTATCTCCTGAACAAAAAACTATCTATCTATCTATCTATAGCCCGACGCCCTAATCTCGCAAAGGGTGGCCTCTGACAAAACGCCTCCAAGTCACTCTGTCACCCACCATTTGACTACCCTCCCCCCAACTCATCCCCCCCTCCCTCATATACCTCTCAACTCCATTCCTTCACCTCATCCTCGGTCTACCCCTCCCTCTCCCTCCCTCCACCTCACATACATACACCCTCTTAGTCAGTCTTTCATTCTCCATTCTCTCCACATGCTCCACATGTCCAAACCACCTCAGTGTATTTCTCCTAATCTTCTCAACCACATCCACATCCACCCCACAACGTTCCTTCACTTCTTCATTCGTCACCTTGTCCCTCCATGTCACTCCACATGCTCCTCTCAAGTAACTCATTTCCACTGGTCTCTCTCTTGACTTGTTCCCCTCTTGCAAGGTCCACGCCTCGCTTCCATACGTCAAGGTAGGGATCACAATACTATCATGCAGTGACTTCTTAACTTCCATACTCACCTCCCTATTTCTCATCACTGCTTTCAGTGAACCAACAACCTTCCTTCCCTGCTGTACCCTTTCACGCACTTCATCCCCCAAAGTTCCATCCTTACTCATCACACTTCCCAAGTACTTGAATGCACTCACATTCTCCATATCCTCACCATCCAACCTCACTGTACATTCTGTGACTTCATTCCTCTCAAACACCATAACTTTACTTTTGTTTACATTAACTTTTAGCTTCCTCCTCCTACGCACTGTTCCAAATTCATTCACCAAACCTTGCAACTCCCATTCATCTTCACTCAACAATACTGTATCATCAGCAAACAGCAACACCGGAATCTTCCAAATCTCACCCTCATTCATTAGAGCCACCCCCACATCCACTGCCCTACCTTGCACCTCCTTTACAACCACATCCATGTATATATTAAACAGCCATGGAGACATCACACAACCCTGTTTCAGTCCCACATTGAGATCAAAGAACTCACTCAGCTCATATTAAAAAAAAAAAGTAACAGCAATGATAAGGGATAAAACTATATCTAATCATAGGCAAAAATTTTTATCTTAGGTGGCCTCGCAACACCTTTACCTAAGTAATTTATTTCGCATATTACATCTTAACTTTCCTTTTTGAGTTACTTAGGCCGTTTTGTCATTTAAATCATTCAGATACCACCATTCAAACACCACCATTTTCTATATCGACGCAAATTTTTCTGGATGGGAAGTGACAAGTGTTGTATAAAGTTCCTTCTTAGTGAATTAGTAAAAAAAAAAAAAAAAAAAAAAGTGGACTACACAAATAGGAAAAAGATTAAAATATGTATTGAAAATGTTTCGTCCACCGTCTCAAAAGGTAAAGACGGAAAAAGTTGATATAATATTCTGACGAGTGATTATATGGTGGGTGAATTCCTGATATTCGTGGTGGTGGTGATGACGTGACTACGTGCTCTCTCAGGGAAATTTTCGCCACTTCTTCCCTTCCTCTATCTCCTTTTCATCTTTCTCCCTCCCTTCCTTGTCTCCTTACCTTCTCTCTTTCCCTCTCCCATTTCTCTCCCTCCCTCTCTCCTCTTCTTTCTCCCTCTCTTCCCCTCCCTTCTATTCTTTCCTCCCCTCTATCCCTCTGTCATCTCTCTTTCTCCCTTCCTCCTCCTCTCCCTCTCGCCTATCTCTTTTCCCTTCCTTCCTCCCTCCCAGTCTTCCCAGTCTCTCCTATCCTTCCTCCCTCCCACCTAAATTCCTCCTTGCCCCCGGTTCCTCTTCCTCTCACCTTTCTAAGTCTCTCTCCCTCTCCCATTTCTCCCTCTCTCCCCCATTTCCCTCTTCCTCCCTCCCCTCTCTCCCCTTCCCATCTCTCCTTTCTTCCCTCCTCCATTTCTCCCTCCCTCCATCTCTCCCCCCTCCTTCATTTCTCCCTCCCTTCATCTCTTCCCCCTCCTTCCTTTCTCCCTCCCTACCTCCTGCTCCTACCTATTTTCCCGCAGTCTCTCTTCGACGAACTCAAGGCGTGCTTACCTTTTTAAGCCACGAGTTTGCCTCAGCGTTACAGACAGCTAAAAAATTAAAAACATACTTTCATATTAATTTTCCTTATGTAACGCAGTGACTCTAGTGTGTGTGTGTGTGTGTGTGTGTGTGTGTGTGTGTGTGTGTGTGTGTGTGTGTGTGTGTGTGTGTGTGTGTGTGTGTGTGTGTGTGTTTTGAAGTGTCTTTATCACCATGGAAACTGATGTATTATGAATTTTGTGCAGATTTGTATTTCGTAGGGTAAAGAGGCTCCCAAGCACCTCTTCCTTGGCGATTTATTCTATAGACTAACCACTGATGCCCTCTTTAATGCTTCTTATGTATTTTTAACGTCAACATAGATCACATGAGTAACACACAGAAATATACTCACAGAGCAGAATCAGAAATAAACCGGTATGGAAGAGGTGTTAGTCAGCTTCCTAACCACACGAGAATAGCGAACTTCTGACACACCTAGGAACCTTACTGTACTTTTTTTTTTTTTAATTCAAGGAAGAAGGAATCAAAGGCCAGGAACCCGCAAACCGTTCCTTCCAAGAAAAAAAAAATACGAAAGAGAGCCAGATGCAAGATCCATTCATATCTGTTATCAAAGACTATTCATATCAACCCTGTACTGATAAGGACTGATTTGAATGACCTGGACTGACCTAAATAAACAGCAATCGACCTGACTCGACCTGTAGTGACCTCAGCAGAACGGTACACATTTAAGCGGATCAGAATAGACGTGAAGGACCTGAAATGACGTGAACTGACATGAACTGACTACTTGACTGGCTCTTTTATGTGTCTGACTCTGGGTATAGGCTAAGCAGTCCTTTCCCTTAGGTGTGGCAGTCCTCCAACGTACAATACACCATCACATATCACCTATTTGTTGCTAATTTGGTCACTCAGGAGGAATTTTGACTTTTTCTTGTGGCGATTTTAACTAGCAAGTGATGAAGGTGTTCGTTTTATCTATACTCTTTTCACCTTAACTTGGTCCAGATTTTTGTCCTTTTGTGATCTGTTTGATGCAGTTTGGTGGCAGAATAAGACAAAACTGTAGCTCCATATTTTTTCCGTAGCACTTCTTCGTGACTACCATTATTTTCTAGTGCTGATCTAGTGTTACAACCCAGCATTCAACATAGAGAGATGGCAGTTTTAGGCCAAGTTAGGATGAAGGTAGTATATTAATAAGAATGTTGATAATAACTACTATAACGACGATGGTGGTGGTGGTGCATTAGGAGGCATACTCGCCTCGGAAATAAGGGGTCCTGGGTTCGATTCCCGGGCCGACCAAGGGATCTTTACACAGGGTTTCCCTTGTGCCAGTCGCTTCGTACCTTGAACTGAAATAGGGACCTGGGTTCGTATTCTTGTCGGGTTAGGAGGCTCCCTAGCACCTCTTCCTTAACGATTTATTTTCCAAACTACCCATTAATACCCTCCTTTTTGCTTAATAAATCTTTTTAATACCGACACTGATTACATGAATAACACACTACAGTAGCGAAGCAGAATCAGGAATAAATCGGTAAGGAAGAGGTGTTAGTGAACTTCCTGACCACGAACGTAACTCGACTTGGCGGGACGAATGCGTGGAAAAACTACAGAATCCAAGCACACACAAACATACGACATCAATTATCTCACATGCACCTCGCTTCCTCCTCACACACACCCCTTTCCAGTTTAATCAGCGTGGGAAGGCTCCATGGCCACAGGCTTCCGTAATGGAGAGGTCTAGTCATGCAGTGGAATATAAAAGACTGCACGTTTTCCATATCCTCCTCCTCTTGTTCCTCTCCTCATCCTAGGCCTGTCCTTCTCCTCTTATTCTTTTCCTTGTTCTCCTCCTCTTTTTTCATTTTCATTCGCCCTTTTCTCTTTCTCCTTCTTCTGCTCATCCCAATCCTGTCCTCCTCCTCATGATTTTCTTGTTCTTCATTCCAACACACACTGACGCATAATATTAAGTACACGATATATCCCTGGGCAATTACTAACACAAAACAGCGTGCATAAACCCCATTGTAAACGAAAACTTTAACCACCTTCGCTGATTTTATCTTAATATTTTCCTGTTTGCGCCTACGTGTCAATATAATGGCCAGTGCTGACTCACAGGTGGGAATTAGTATTATTATGTTCTTGGAGACAACACTGATAAGCCATAACAAGAAAAACACACCCCGCAAGAAAAAGAAAAAGTATATATACGTTTTATAGCTGGTTTGTCTAAGGATATAAAAGTGGAAATTAGAAGGTAAATCCGGTGAAACTCTACGAAGAACCAGTTGTCAATCTTAATTTCTTTTTGGAAGGTTGTCTTAGCTATACTCGCGGCACATGACTCTGAGGTTGACATTATCGTACCCTGGCAACCTGCCATTCAAAAGTGCGTCCGATTTCGTATCATATTATACACGAATAATATTATTATGCACGAATATATTATACACGAATATCATTATACAAGAACATATTATACACCAGTCAATGCGTCTCATATTATACACGAAATCAGACGCACTTTTGAATGACAGGTTGTCAGGGCACGATAATAACAACCTCAGAGTCGCTCGTCGCGCCTATAGTAAACTTACAGCAACAAGAGAGTAAGTGTCAACAAGAGAGAAGTAAAAGACAGTGTGGGTGAGGTGGCTGGCGGCAGTGTCCTTGAGATGTGGCCTGCAAGCAGAGTGGTGACTGGGCTTCCACCACCACACTCCACCACACTTCCACATTACCTGACACACCACCACACCACACCACCACACTTCCACACTGCCTTACACCACCACACTTCCACACACCACACTACCTCTCTCTCTCTCTCTCTCTCTCTCTCCAGACGTCAATCCCTGAGTCCACCCTTAGACGCCAAAACAACACCAAGACCCGCATACCCTCCTCTTAAGGTCCGCAAACACCCATTCCTTAGCGATTTATTTTTGGACATGACTGGTTAGGGAACATTGTCAGGTTAGAGAAAAAGCGCTACAACGAACTTTTGACCTACTCTGTCGTGCGTATCAGAATGTAAACACAACGCAAGCAAGGATTAAATTTTTTTTTATTTTTTTTTTCTGACAGTACCTTGTTTCATGAAATCTAAAAACCAGTCCTCCTCGCCATTAACCAGGACAACTTCAAATCCTCCACTCTCATATCGCGTTTTTAAATCTATTCTTGATATCTACCTAAATTCTACTCAGATTTTCGGAGGCCTTGTACTGAAGGGGTAAAATGTTCTAAAGACTTAACCCCTCCAATTCCAAACCTCTCTTCAAAATCGAATAACTTTAGAGATGGTAAAAATCTATCTATCTATCTATCTATTGCCAGACGCCTCAATCCCGTTTGGGGTGGCCACAAACAAATCGCCTCCAAGTCGCCCTGTCCCCCGCCATTTCACTGCCCCGCTCCCAAATATATAATTGGATTGAAGGGGTTAACACTACCTTATTGGAAGGTCCTGATGGTCTGTTTATATATTCACACACACACACACACACACACACACACACACACACACACACACACACACACACACACACACAGATCTCACTGTCAATTCTCGGTAAAATTTAACATGTCAGGTGTGGCGTTAATTTGCTGGATGAAAATAATGTTATCTCATGGAAAATTTTTAAGGCTTTATCCCTCAACCACCCCCATCAGCATCATCATCATCATCTTACCACAATCACCATCACCACCCCATCATCATCATCATAATCACCATCTTACCAGTCACCACCACCATCACCACTACCCCCATCATCGTCGTCATCGTCATCATCATCATCTCATCACAGTCACCACCACCACCACCACCATCATCGTCATCATCATCATCAACTTGCCGGAAATTGGAGCTTATATTTGTTCATGACTAATATCTCGAGGCACTGCTGGCCGAATTATTGAGAAATCCGTATTAAGATGTGTGATAAGACTCTGGAAGCTTCTTATCTCTTCACGTCATCAGTAAGCCATTAGTTTATTATTATTATTATTATTATTATTATTATTATTATTATTATACCCCAGTGAAGTGACGGATAGACTTTTATTGTTGTACATCTTATTTATCTCATTTATAAAAAACTGCTGTAACTCTAACATTTCCTAAAATTGCCATCTCTTTCTCATGCTAGATTTTTATAGTAGAATATGATATCAGTAATGAAGAACTATGGAGAGAATGTAGAGCCGTAGCATTGTCTTTTCCCATCAATAAGCTACGTGAAACAAGCTACAAATGAATGAAAATCTGGGCCAAGAGAGTGTAAAGGTGATGATTTTCGTCCTTTTGCAGCAACCCTATGTATTTATTTATCTATCTTTAGCCAGACGCCTAAGTCTGGTAAGGGATGGCCACAAACAAATCGCCTCCACGTCGCCCTGTCTCCCGCCATTTCGCTGCCCTCTCCCCAATATCCCCCCCTCCTCTCTCATATACCTCTACTTCATCCCTCCCTCTCATCCTCGGTCTTCCCTCCCTCTCCCCCTGTCCACCACACTCACAAAAACTCTCCTAGCTAGTCTCTCACTCTACACGTTCCTCCATTGCTGGAAAAAAAGGTAATACTGTTCAATATTGGTAGAGTAAAATTTCATAGGGTGATTCAGCCAATATCTGATGTAAGGTGGCCTTCCTTTCACTTTCCACTGATATTAAACAAATTTACTGACGTGCCAGAGAGCAGTTAGCCTCGGCACACCACACACACTGACACACATCAACCACAGCCACAACCACCACGACCACCACCACCATCACAACAGCCACAACCACCACCACCATCACAACTACATCCACTAATACCATCGCTACCCACCACCACAATCACAGCCACTACCACCACCACAACCACCACCACAGCCATTAGCACCACCACTACAACCACCACCACAACAACGACCACCGCCACTACGGAGAGAGAGAGAGAGAGAGAGAGAGAGAGAGAGAGAGAGAGAGAGA
>NC_137054.1:72542242-72549742 GCF_032717465.1 Coenobita brevimanus
GAAGGACAAAATAAGAAAAATTGTCTTTGATTTTAAGGAATTATAAAAAGAAAAAGAAACACATGTTTAATACATAAAGAAGTTCGTTTTTTGTATACACTCTTCCATGAAAATATATCCCTGAGAAGTATGTGGAAAGGACTGCTTGCATGATCATATAATGTAATCACCTCAGACCAGAGTGCTTCGTGGATAGAATAGAGCTCTTGCCGCACCCACAAGGACGACCAAATACAGAGTGTGTTCCTAACTGCGTCACTCACTCACTCACCCACTCATGCAATCACACTCCTTTTCGGTAGAATGAAAACCGTAGAGTTTTTTTGAGCCTCACACAAAGGGAGCGGGTTTTGCTTTTGAGGAACGGTCCTGGGGTATTGGTGGTGTGGTGTGCTTTAGGGCATTACTGGAGAGAGAGAGAGAGAGAGAGAGAGAGAGAGCAGTAGTAGTAGTAGTAGTAGTAGTAGTAGTAGGAGTGAGGGCATAGAAACCTCTCTCTGTATTAGTGTAGGGATGTGGCGATCAGTATTGCAAGCAGCCTCGTTCCTCCTACCGGACGGGAGGAGGAGGAAGAGGAGGAGGAGGAGGAGGAAGAGGAGGAGGAGGGGGAGGAGGAGGAGGAGAGATTGCATTCGGGGTTTCCTTTTTCCTCTGATTCATGTCCCCACTGAGATCACCTCGCTCCATGTTAATGTGAGAAACAGGTTTGTGATGACCTCACTGGCATTTTATCTGCCTGAGTCAAAGGATAATAATGATTCCTTCAAGAACAGGTCGAGTCTGCTTTGCTGTTCCTGGAGAAAAAATACGACTGTGTAATTTATGAGAACAGTAGTAGGGACGTCCACCATCCACTCATTCGATGTAGTGCTGGCTTCAGGTGACTACACAGTGACAAGCCAAATGATTAAACTCCAGACCATTTACTGCGCTGGGTGGTAACCATATAACTAACTGACTCATGGTGGTCTAGTGGGTTAAGGCACTCCGAGGGATGGTTGAAGATGATTGCTCACATTCTGCTACTCAGGGATGAATGAGGTGGTCACCCTTGCTTTAAATGTCGGGAATGAGTTGCCTACCCACGGTCCCCTACGCTCCTGATGAGGTAAGAAAAAAAAAAAGGATTGGATGGATGGGTGGTTGGATGAATGGAAGGATGGAAGGAAGGAAGGAAGGATGGCTGGCTAGATGAATGGATGGACGGATGGAAGGATGGATGGATGGACGGAAGGATGGATGGATGGACGGAAGGATGGATGGATGGAAGGATAGATGAATGAATGGAAGGATAGATGGATAGATGGAAGGATGGATGGATGGGTGGATGCGTGGACGGATAGATGGAAGGATGGGTGGATGGATGGATGGGTGGATGCGTGGACGGATAGATGGAAGGATGGGTAGATGGATGGATGGATGGATGGATGGTATTTTATGTGATGCTTCATAACATATATAAAGAGGAACTGCTTGTGTTAATTTAGTTGATGATTCAGGTTGCCTCACGCCCTTGAATTCCCTAACATCTGTCCCTAAGCGATTTATTTTGCTTTTTACGCCTTAAGGTCGTATTCTGTGTCGCACAAATCATTCAAACACCGCCATACTCCGCATAAATAACGTACAGAAGGATATTAACTAACCATATCCAAAAATAAATCGCTAAGGAAAAGGTGTTAGGGAGCCTCCTCAAGTGACGAGAACACGGCTTTTTCCACCTCTTCCATAGATTTTTGTTTTGCTTATAACACCTTAACGTTTTCTCGTGTGCTACTTATTTCATGTTAATATCGATATGGTTTGGATTGCTAACACACAGAAGGATGTTGAGGTCTATGTGCAGAATAAATAGCTAAGGAAGAGGTGTTAAGAGCCTCCTAAGCAGATGAGAATATTATAAGGCCTACAGATGTGTGTGTGTGTTTGTGTGTGTGTGTGTGTGTGTGTGTGTGTGTGTGTGTGTGTGTGTGTGTGTGTGTGTGTGTTTAATGAAAGATTGGAGCTGGGATCTTGCAAAACTAGCCCCGTCTGGGGAAAAAAAGCAAGAAAGAGAGAGAGAGAGAGAGAGAGAGAGAGAGAGAGAGAGAGCTTCTTTAAGTATGAAATTCAAATGTTAATATACAATTGAAATATAACAATGGTCAGATATATCACTGTTTATATCCCAGTTCAATACCGATATATGAGGAAGGAAGGAGTGACGTCATTTTGTTATAAATATCCATTTGTATGCTATAAGAAGGGGATATGGCGGAAGGGGGGAGTGGAGGGATACCTGACGCCATAACGGACGCAGCGATGACGAAGTAGTGACGTAGGTGGTGACGTAGGCAGTGACGTCATGAGTGTTGCCCACCCCCACAGCCAACCACACCTCTCATTACTACATCCTTCCCCGCCTTGTCTTCAAAGGTTATTTCTACTTAAATAAAAATTCTTAGATTCTAATTTACTAGCATGACGTCAGTAGAAAGAGAGAGAGAGAGAGAGAGAGAGAGAGAGAGAGAGGCAAAACAAGCCACTAAGGAAGATGCTGAAATTCCAGTGCGCGTATGGTCTGCATGACACGTTAGGCCCGTATACAAAGTGCCCACCATCCACTCACACGATGTAGTGTTGTTTTCAGGTGCCTCTACACGAGCGTAGGAAACCTTTTACTGCGCTGGGTGGTAACCATAGAACCAAATAGCTCATGGTGCGTTAGTGGGTTAAGGCGCTTCAACTGGAAAGGATCTGTGAGGGTTTGCATCCTAGGCGTGGTTTGGGTTTACTGCTCACATAATGCCACTCAGGGGCGTATGAGGCTGGTCACCTTCGTCTTAATGTCGAGACTGAGCAGCTTAGCCCCGGACCTCTACTCTCCTGGTGGAAAAGAAGACTGAATGAAAGATAGACAGACAGACAGACCGACAGACAGATAGATGGACAGATAGACACAGACAGACAGACAGATAGACGGATTCATTGATACATCTATTATCAGGACACTAAAATATCATAACACACTACATAATAGCTAGTAATGTATATATATAATTCGGAGGTTAGAAGAAAGTCGTGCCTATGTGAGTTGGCTAGAGGAAACAGCAATGCACATTCTTAGTTAGGAATTTCACACACAGCACAAAGGCGCCTGATCGGAAACGCCCCAGGCTCGGGAAAGTTTCACACACCCGTACCCTTACACGTGACACAACCAGTGCAGGGGCACTGGTAGAGACGGGACAGAAGGGGTTAGGAGAGAATAGAGGCACGGTGAGCAGAGGCAGGAAGAAGCGCGAGGGGTTAGCGAGTATAAAACCGCTCTCACCTCAGTATTGCTCTTGTGAGATACTCCCATTGAAGAAATAAACTGAATCAAACCCCAAACTCTTTATCTTTCTCCTGCCGTTTACGACAAGTGCAACAAACATTCTTTCCTTTCTTAAAATTGCCTCAAATCAACACACTGTCACAATAGCTAGGCAGCGACTACTAAATGTATTATACTATGAAGATGAGAGGGCGTCGTGGGAACTGAGATGATCCTTTCGCCATTAACCCCTTGGATGGTGGGAGCAACTCTGGGACTATGCCAAAAATAGAGTCAGATGATTTTAGTCAACTGAAAGTGAGTCTCAGGAGTTTGGGAGAGATCAAGCGTGTGTGTGTGTGTGTGTGTGTGTGTGTGTGTGTGTGTGTGTGTGTGTGTGTGTGTGTGTGTGTGTGTGTGTGTGTGTCCTTGCCAGTAACGCCAGGTGCGCTGATATATTGCATCCTGCCTCCCTCGTGCACACACTCCCTCCCCCACGCCACACCTCACCACTTATGTATCTCGAATTATGAGAAGATGAAGAAGGGCGAGGAGGAGAAAAAAGACGAAGAGAAGGAGGAGGAGGAAAAGAAGAAGAGGAAGAAGAAGAGGAGGAGGAGGAAGAGGAGGAAGACGAGGAGGAGAAGAAGAGGAAAACGAGGAAGAAGAAGAAATAAAAGGACTATGCTGATTTCCTTACATATAAATCTTTGTCTTTCACTGTTTTAACTCTCACTATACACTTTTCAACCCCGCAGTCCTGTAATGTAGTCGTAACCACACTTTTCCTTCATCCAGACGATTTTCCTCAGCTTAGGGATGGCTTTATGCACTGAAAAAATTAGATACTGCCTTCCTTAACCCCTCTCACTGCTGGATGCCATTAAGAAGCTGAATAAAATCGTCTAGAGGCAGTAAGAGTGTTAAAATATTTCCCTTTGGCAGTGACGGTGTAAATATAGAACAAGATTCCGCACCAACTACGGAGGCCTCGATGGTGGTGCGAGTAACTGGCCAAGGGGGAGTTTTTGCGGGGTTTGGGAGCTTCTTGTCGGGTGATGAAAGCAGCATTTTGGCTGATTTCCTGATTTTTGACGGTGGTTAAAATAAATAAATAAATTAATAGTAGTAGTAGTAGTAGCAGTAGTAGTAGTATTAGCAGTAGTAGTGATAATAATAATAATACTAATACTAATACTAATACTAATACTAATAATAATAATAACAACAAAAAATAAAATAGGTAAGATATTCGACGTCTTAAAAGGGTAAAACAATGCTACATCAAAAACATTATATTTTATTGAACTCTGGTGTTATATGAATAGAGCTATCACATAAGCAAGAAAGATAAAGTGAAAGTGAAGAAAACCATCAACTATCAAAATGCAGCTTAAAATATATAAAAATGAAAGTGAATGTGTGCAACAAGGAGAGTCTTACATGTCAGACCACAGGTTAGAATGCTGATTGACAGGAAGATCATAGCAACGAAACTATTATGTCCTGATTTATGTGTTTATTTTTATTATTATTTTTTTTTTCAGAGGTATTCGTCTCATCATGCAAGCCTCGATGCGTGGCAGGTATGTTCCCACGTATCCACCTATTGCACCCCTTTCTTCTCACCTCCTCCTCCTCCTCCTCCTCTTCTTTTTCTTCATCTTCTTCCTTTTCCTATTCTTCTTTTCTTCCTCCTTCTCCCCCTCCTTCTCCCTTTCATCAACATCATCATCATCTTCCTCCTCCTCCTCGTAACCACATGTCTATTTATGGTACGCGAGCGCGTGGTGGTCATCAGTCTTGGCAGTTTTTACTCTAGAACACAACTTACTTTTTACAAAGCATTCTTTAACTTAGAGTAGCACTAACGTATAGTTCCTTATCGTTTTTGTATCGATCGAAAACTGTGCAATATTTACTATAGTTGGGGTGATTCTTGGCGGATTTACTTCTATAAGAACAATATTTGGTTTCAGTGACCACATTTTGATACAGGCAAAGATTCTAAAGTTAAATTGTTATACTACCCTGCACCAGCTGCACAGTTCGCGTAATTTCTTCCTTTTCTTTTTTAATGCAGATTATTATGAACGGAGTAGAGAGGCATATGAAAGAGAATATAAGTTGGATGGAGGGCAGCAAATGGCAGGGGACAGAGCAACAAGGAGGTGATTTGTTTGTGGCCACCCCTTACGGGATTAAAACGTCTCGCTATACGTAGATAGAGAGACTGAACAGAGAAGAGTCTAGGTACGTAAATTCGTTTCTCTATTTAAATTTTCATGCAGTGGCAACACAATCCGTTTTATATACCTGTCATCTGTACTGACCACTCTGTGTTTTTTTAATGCAAGGAAGAAGGAGCCAAAGGCCAGGAACCCGCAAGATTGTTCCCTCAAAGAAAAAAAAAAAATAATAAAATAACAGAGCCAAATTCAATATCCGTACGCTTCGAGATGCCTGGACACACTGCGTTAAGAGACTGGTGCTCATAGGCAGTGGGTTTTTGGTGCTTCCTTGTCACCCGGAATCACACCCGTTAGGAAATGAAGTGGCAGAGATAAGGGCTTTACCGATTGCTCTGATGTAAGCTGGAATCACTGGAGAAATTTACGCAACACATCAAATTACCTGTATTTCATGTAATGACGATTTGGTGTAAACTGTAGAGACAGAACGATAATGATGATTTTAAAAGAGTTGCGCTATCAAGTTGACATGAGTACATCGCTAGCTCAACACACGCTACAGGATTGATTAAAACAAACCATATAATAAAGGAAATAAGTAAACCGTTTAAAATGTGTGAGGAAAAGCATAGGGGGTGAGAAGTTGTATATATATTTAAACTGTGTGAGGAAAAGTATAGAGGACGAGAAGATGTATATTGTTCTGAGAATAGAAAGCCTTGATATTAAAACTGGTGAGTGTAAGGCGTTATGGTGTCTGTGGAGGTATTCTTTTCAGCCTTTGTTTTTGCCAGCCTGCTATTCCTATATCTGTTTGGAAGGAATACTCGATTTGCTCTCATCTAAGGGAACGGGATCACTCAAGCTTAAGTCGTGGTTTTAGTGAAATTCGATGACCCTTTGTTATGATGCAGGACTGATTCTCCTTGGTTACTAGTCAAATCAACCCTCCAGTCTGACTACACAAGGACAATGGTCGAACTGAAAGACATAAGGAATTTTTGCCAGGTTGCAGTAAACGTTCTATTGTGGCTTGATTTTGCAATGAACTTGTCCAGCGTGAAGGTAATATACTCCTTTCACCTCAACTTGGCCTAGATTTTCGTTCCTTTGCTCATTTCACGTAGCTCAGTGGCAGCAGACAGTACTACGGCTCTACATTCATTCCATAGCACTTCTTCATGACTAGCATCATATTCTAGCGTTAAACTATGGATACAGGTCAGCGTTCAAGAGGGAGAGATGGCAGTTTTAGGCCAAGTTAGAGTGAAAGGAGTATAGGCATCGAATTACCCAGAAACACGTCTTCCTTCAGTGTGCATTCCTGGCTACGAATTTAAGTTCCTCTCTAATAGTATATAAGGGTACGTAGCTCCTGTTCCTTAGCGATTTATTTGCATATTTCACTTTAACAGTCCTTTGTTTGTTAATACTGTCTTTTGAATATCGAAATAGTTTGCATCAGTAACATAAAGGAAAATAATAAGGTGTAATAGGGGAATAAATCGCTAACGAAGAGGTGATAGGTATTATGCAAAGGGGATTATAATAAAGGAAAACAATAAGATGCAATGGGGGGAAGAAATCGCTAAGGAAGAGTTGATAGGTAATAAAGGAGAATAATACGATGCAAAGGGGGGAATAAATCGCTAAGGAAAAGGAGATACATATTATAATAGACTTAGAAGAGCCAATCGTGTGTGAGGTTGGATGCGAGAATGGCAGGGGAGGAGGGGGAGGGGGAGGCCTGGGCAGCAAGGGCAAGGTTGACCCTGTGGTGAAGCTGCTGAAGTGACACGCCGTGCAGAACCTCCCTCGCCACCACACCGCTGAAGCTGGAACAACGCGACCCCACCACCTGCAAGCATCATCATCATCATCATCATCATCATCATCGCACACACACACACACACGAGAGAGAGAGAGAGAGAGAGAGAGAGAGAGAGAGAGAGAGAGAGAGAGAGAGAGAGAGAGAGAGAGAGAGAGAGAACGCTACTCTAAACAGTTCCTGA